>NW_024609181.1:70000-118182 GCF_018296145.1 Oncorhynchus tshawytscha
AACGATGACTTCAGGGTTAGTGGCAGCAGCACAGACACACACTCAACCACGCACACAATATAGACCTGCTCATCTCATTGTCCATCTCCCTCTCCCTCCTTCCTTCCTTCCTTCCTTCCCTCCCTCCCTCCCTCCCTCCCTCTCTCTCTCTCTCTCTCTCTCTCTCTCTCTCTCTCTCTCTCTCTCTCTCTCTCTCTCTCTCTCTCTCTCTCCTCTCCCTCTCCTCTCCCTCCTCTCCCTCCTCTCTCCTCTCCCTTCCTTCCTTCCTTCCTTCCCTCCTCCTCCTCTCTCCCTCCAGTGGGCGTTGGGGCAGAGTAACCCGTCAGCTCTGAGGGAGACAGTAGTGGAGGTTCCTAATGTTAACTGGGAGGATATAGGAGGACTGGGAGAGGTCAAGAGAGAACTGCAGGAACTAGTACAGGTAACACACACACACCTGTATCTCAACAGGGAACACACACACTCCTGTATCTCAACAGGGAACACACACACACCTGTATCTCAACAGGTAACACACACACACACCTGTATCTCAACAGGTAACACACACACACACACCTGTATCTCAACAGGTAACACACACACACACACCTGTATCTCAACAGGTAACACACACACACACACCTGTATCTCAACAGGTAACACACACACACACCTGTATCTCAACAGGTAACACACACACACACCTGTATCTCAACAGGTAACACACACACACACCTGTATCTCAACAGGTAACACACACACACACACACCTGTATCTCAACGGGTAACACACACACACACCTGTATCTCAACAGGTAACACACACACACACCTGTATCTCAACAGGTAACACACACACACACCTGTATCTCAACAGGTACACACACACACACCTGTATCTCAACAGGTAACACACACACACACACACCTGTATCTCAACAGGTAACACACACACACACCTGTATCTCAACAGGTAACACACACACACACCTGTATCTCAACAGGTAACACACACACCCACACACCTGTATCTCAACGGGTAACACACACACACACACCTCTATAGCCTTAACAGCTGAGTAAAGACAGTAAAGACTAGTGGCTGAAAACAGCAGTTCTGATTCAACAGGACATGGCTGATATTGTGGTCAGATGCCAAATACCAGCCACATAGGCCTAGGTGTTGTGGGTGTGGAATAGAATTAAGTTGTCTCTATTGGTCAGTTTTGTCTAAGTGCTTTTCTTGACCCTCCCTCCTCTCCCTCCCTCCCTCCCCCTCCCTCCCTCCCTCTCCCTCCCTCCCTCCCTCCCTCCCTCCCTCCCTCCCTCCCTCCCTCCCTCCCTCCCTCCCTCCCTCCCTCCCTCCCTCCCTCCCTCCCTCCCTCTCCTCCCCCTTTCTCCCTCCCTCACTCTCTCTCCTCCCCCTCTCTCATCCCCCTCTCCTCCCTCCCTATCCTCTCTCCCCCTCTCCTCCCTCCCTATCCTCCCTCCCTCTCTCTCCTCCCCCTCTCCTCCCTCCCTCCCTCCTCCCTCCCTCCCCCTCCCCCCCCTCCCCCCCCTCCCTCCCTCCCTCCCTCCCTCCCCCTCTCCCCCTCTCCTCCCTCCATCCCTCCCCCTCTCTCCCAGTACCCGGTGGAGTACCCAGATAAGTTCCTGAAGTTCGGTATGACCCCGTCACGAGGAGTGTTATTCTATGGACCCCCAGGTCAGAGCACACATGCAGGACACACACACGCGCGCACACACACGCGCGCACACACACACACACACACACACACACACACACACACACACACACACACACACACACACACACACACACACACACACACCCTGTCTCTCTCTCTTCCCAGGCTGTGGAAAGACCCTGCTAGCCAAGGCGATTGCTAACGAGTGCCAGGCCAACTTCATCTCCATCAAGGGACCTGAGCTGCTCACCATGTGGTTCGGCGAGTCAGAGGCTAATGTCAGGGACGTCTTCGACAAGGTACCACATAACAGTGGCATAGCCTGACGTAGCAGTGACATAGCAGTGACATAGCAGTGACATAGCCATGTGGTTTGGAGAGACAGAAACCAACATCAAGGACATCATCGACGATTATGTAGACTGACATAATAGTGACATAGATCTTCTAGACAAATACATTCCTGACCTCTGACCTCTATCATCTGACCTCCTGCCAGACAGGTGGCATCCTGCATCCTGTTCTTTCCTAACCTCCTATTCCCTGACCTCTGACCTCTAACCCCAGGCCAGACAGGCGGCCCCCTGCATACTGTTCTTTGACGAGCTGGACTCCATTGCCAAGTCCAGAGGGGGCGGAGCCGGGGACGCAGGGGGCGCAGCCGACAGGGTCATCAACCAGATCCTCACGGAGATGGACGGAATGTCCAACAAGAAGAACGTCTTTATTATAGGAGCTACCAACAGGTAGAGGGATGTGGGGGGTCTTTATTATAGGAGCTACCAACAGGTAGAGGGACGTGGGGGGTCTTTATTATAGGAGCTACCAACAGGTAGAGGGATGTGGGGGGGGTCTTTATTATAGGAGCTACCAACAGGTAGAGGGATGTGGGGGGTCTTTATTATAGGAGCTACCAACAGGTAGAGGGATGTGGGGGTCTTTATTATAGGAGCTACCAACAGGTAGAGGGACGTGGGGGGTCTTTATTATAGGAGCTACCAACAGGTAGAGGGACGTGGGGGTCTTTATTATAGGAGCTACCAACAGGTAGAGGGACGTGGGGGGGTCTTTATTATAGGAGCTACCAACAGGTAGAGGGATGTGGGGGGTCTTTATTATAGGAGCTACCAACAGGTAGAGGGACGGGGGGTCTTTATTATAGGAGCTACCAACAGGTAGAGGGACGTGGGGGGGTCTTTATTATAGGAGCTACCAACAGGTAGAGGGACGTGGGGGGTCTTTATTATAGGAGCTACCAACAGGTAGAGGGATGTGGGGGGTCTTTATTATAGGAGCTACCAACAGGTAGAGGGATGTGGGTGGGGGGTCTTTATTATAGGAGCTACCAACAGGTAGAGGGATGTGGGGGGGTCTTTATTATAGGAGCTACCAACAGGTAGAGGGATGTGGGTGGGGGGTCTTTATTATAGGAGCTACCAACAGGTAGAGGGATGTGGGTGGGGGGTCTTTATTATAGGAGCTACCAACAGGTAGAGGGATGTGGGTGGGGGTCTTTATTATAGGAGCTACCAACAGGTAGAGGGACGTGGGGGGTCTTTATTATAGGAGCTACCAACAGGTAGAGGGATGTGGGGGGTCTTTATTATAGGAGCTACCAACAGGTAGAGGGATGTGGGGGTCTTTATTATAGGAGCTACCAACAGGTAGAGGGACGTGGGGGGTCTTTATTATAGGAGCTACCAACAGGTAGAGGGATGTGGGGGGTCTTTATTATAGGAGCTACCAACAGGTAGAGGGATGTGGGGGGGGTCTTTATTATAGGAGCTACCAACAGGTAGAGGGATGTGGGGGTCTTTATTATAGGAGCTACCAACAGGTAGAAGGATGTGGGGGGTCTTTATTATAGGAGCTACCAACAGGTAGAGGGACGTGGGGGGGTCTTTATTATAGGAGCTACCAACAGGTAGAGGGACGTGGGGGGTCTTTATTATAGGAGCTACCAACAGGTAGAGGGATGTGGGGGGTCTTTATTATAGGAGCTACCAACAGGTAGAGGGACGGGGGGGTCTTTATTATAGGAGCTACCAACAGGTAGAGGGACGTGGGGGGTCTTTATTATAGGAGCTACCAACAGGTAGAGGGATGTGGGGGTCTTTATTATAGGAGCTACCAACAGGTAGAGGGATGTGGGGGGGTCTTTATTATAGGAGCTACCAACAGGTAGAGGGACGTGGGGGGGTCTTTATTATAGGAGCTACCAACAGGTAGAGGGACGTGGGGGTCTTTATTATAGGAGCTACCAACAGGTAGAGGGACGTGGGGGTCTTTATTATAGGAGCTACCAACAGGTAGAGGATGTGGGGGGTCTTTATTATAGGAGCTACCAACAGGTAGAGGGACGTGGGGGGTCTTTATTATAGGAGCTACCAACAGGTAGAGGGACGTGGGGGGGTCTTTATTATAGGAGCTACCAACAGGTAGAGGGACGTGGGGGGGTCTTTATTATAGGAGCTACCAACAGGTAGAGGGATGTGGGGGGGGTCTTTATTATAGGAGCTACCAACAGGTAGAGGGATGTGGGTGGGGGGGTCTTTATTATAGGAGCTACCAACAGGTAGAGGGATGTGGGGGGTCTTTATTATAGGAGCTACCAACAGGTAGAGGGATGTGGGTGGGGGGTCTTTATTATAGGAGCTACCAACAGGTAGAGGGATGTGGGGGGGGGGGGTCTTTATTATAGGAGCTACCAACAGGTAGAGGGATGTGGGTGGGGGGTCTTTATTATAGGAGCTACCAACAGGTAGAGGGACGTGGGGGGTCTTTATTATAGGAGCTACCAACAGGTAGAGGGATGTGGGGGGTCTTTATTATAGGAGCTACCAACAGGTAGAGGGATGTGGGGGGGTCTTTATTATAGGAGCTACCAACAGGTAGAGGGACGTGGGGGGGGGGTCTTTATTATAGGAGCTACCAACAGGTAGAGGGATGTGGGGGGTCTTTATTATAGGAGCTACCAACAGGTAGAGGGATGTGGGGGTCTTTATTATAGGAGCTACCAACAGGTAGAGGGATGTGGGGGGTCTTTATTATAGGAGCTACCAACAGGTAGAAGGATGTGGGGGGTCTTTATTATAGGAGCTACCAACAGGTAGAGGGACGTGGGGGGGGTCTTTATTATAGGAGCTACCAACAGGTAGAGGGACGTGGGGGTCTTTATTATAGGAGCTACCAACAGGTAGAGGGATGTGGGGGGTCTTTATTATAGGAGCTACCAACAGGTAGAGGGACGTGGGGGGTCTTTATTATAGGAGCTACCAACAGGTAGAGGGACGTGGGGGTCTTTATTATAGGAGCTACCAACAGGTAGAGGGATGTGGGGGGTCTTTATTATAGGAGCTACCAACAGGTAGAGGGACGTGGGGGGGTCTTTATTATAGGAGCTACCAACAGGTAGAGGGATGTGGGGGTCTTTATTATAGGAGCTACCAACAGGTAGAGGGATGTGGGGGGTCTTTATTATAGGAGCTACCAACAGGTAGAGGGACATGGGGGGGTCTTTATTATAGGAGCTACCAACAGGTAGAGGGATGTGGGGGGGGTCTTTATTATAGGAGCTACCAACAGGTAGAGGGATGTGGGGGGTCTTTATTATAGGAGCTACCAACAGGTAGAGGGACGTGGGGGGTCTTTATTATAGGAGCTACCAACAGGTAGAGGGACGTAGGAGCTACCAACAGGGGGGTCTTTATTATAGGAGCTACCAACAGGTAGAGGGATGTGGGGGGTCTTTATTATAGGAGCTACCAACAGGTAGAGGGACGTGGGGGGTCTTTATTATAGGAGCTACCAACAGGTAGAGGGACGTGGGGGGGTCTTTATTATAGGAGCTACCAACAGGTAGAGGGATGTGTGGGGGGTCTTTATTATAGGAGCTACCAACAGGTAGAGGGACGTGGGGGGGTCTTTATTATAGGAGCTACCAACAGGTAGAGGGATGTGGGGGGTCTTTATTATAGGAGCTACCAACAGGTAGAGGGATGTGGGGGGTCTTTATTATAGGAGCTACCAACAGGTAGAGGGACATGGGGGGGTCTTTATTATAGGAGCTACCAACAGGTAGAGGGATGTGGGGGGGTCTTTATTATAGGAGCTACCAACAGGTAGAGGGATGTGGGGGGGGTCTTTATTATAGGAGCTACCAACAGGTAGAGGGACGTGGGGGGTCTTTATTATAGGAGCTACCAACAGGTAGAGGGATGTGGGGGGGGTCTTTATTATAGGAGCTACCAACAGGTAGAGGGATGTGGGGGGGTCTTTATTATAGGAGCTACCAACAGGTAGAAGAATGTGGGGGGTCTTTATTATAGGAGCTACCAACAGGTAGAGGGATGTGGGGGGGTCTTTATTATAGGAGCTACCAACAGGTAGAAGGATGTGGGGGTCTTTATTATAGGAGCTACCAACAGGTAGAAGGATGTGGGTGGGGGGTCTTTATTATAGGAGCTACCAACAGGTAGAAGGATGTGGGGGGGGTCTTTATTATAGGAGAGCTACCAACAGGTAGAGGGATGTGGGGGGTCTTTATTATAGGAGCTACCAACAGGTAGAGGGATGTGGGGGGTGGGGGGGTCTTTACTATAGGAGCTACCAACAGGTAGAGGGATGTGGGGGGTCTTTATTATAGGAGCTACCAACAGGTAGAGGGATGTGGGGGGGAGGTCTTTATTATAGGAGCTACCAACAGGTAGAGGGATGTGGGGGGGGTCTTCATTATAGGAGCTACCAACAGGTAGAGGGATGTGGGGGGGTCTTTATTATAGGAGCTACCAACAGGTAGAGGGATGTGGGGGGGGTCTTTATTATAGGAGCTACCAACAGGTAGAGGGATGTGGGGGGTCTTTATTATAGGAGCTACCAACAGGTAGAGGGATGTGGGGGGGTCTTTATTATAGGAGCTACCAACAGGTAGAGGATGGGGGGGGGTCTTTATTATAGGAGCTACCAACAGGTAGAAGGATGTGGGTGGGGGGTCTTTATTATAGCAGCTACCAACAGGTAGAAGGATGTGGGGGTCTTTATTATAGGAGCTACCAACAGGTAGAGGGATGTGGGGGGTCTTTATTATAGGAGCTACCAACAGGTAGAAGGATGTGGGGGGTCTTTATTATAGGAGCTACCAACAGGTAGAGGGATGTGGGGGGTCTTTATTATAGGAGCTACCAACAGGTAGAGGATGTGGGGGGTCTTTATGATAGGAGCTACCAACAGGTAGAGGGATGTGGGGGGTCTTTATTATAGGAGCTACCAACAGGTAGAGGGATGTGGGGGGTCTTTATTATAGGAGCTACCAACAGGTAGAAGGATGTGGGGGGGGTCTTTATTATAGGAGCTACCAACAGGTAGAAGGATGTGGGGGGTCTTTATTATAGGAGCTACCAACAGGTAGAGGGATGTGGGGGGTCTTTATTATAGGAGCTACCAACAGGTAGAGGGGTGTGGGGGGTCTTTATTATAGGAGCTACCAACAGGTAGAAGGATGTGGGGGGGTCTTTATTATAGGAGCTACCAACAGGTAGAGGGGTGTGGGGGGGTCTTTATTATAGGAGCTACCAACAGGTAGAGGGGTGTGGGGGGTCTTTATTATAGGAGCTACCATTCCACTCCCTCCAGACCTGATATAATAGACTCTGTTATCCCCCCTCCAGACCTGATATAATAGACTCTGTTATCCTCCAGACCTGATATAATAGACTCTGTTCTCCTCCAGACCTGATATAATAGACTCTGCTATCCTCCCCCTCCAGACCTGATATAATAGACTCTGCTATCCTCCCCCTCCAGACCTGATATAATAGACTCTGCTATCCTCCCCCTCCAGACCTGATATAATAGACTCTGCTATCCTCCCCCCTCCAGACCTGATATAATAGACTCTGCTATCCTCCGTCCAGGGAGGCTGGATCAGCTCATCTACATCCCTCTACCAGACACAGCCTCCCGTACCGCCATCCTCAACGCAAACCTACGCAAGTCCCCCATCGCCAGAGTCAGTACACACACACACACACATGGACTCGCACACACACAGACACAGACACACATAGACACTCACAGACAGAGACACGCGCACACACACACACACACATACACACATAGACACACACACACACACATAGACACACACACATAGACACACAAAGACACACACACATAGACACACAAAGACACACACATAGACATACACACATAGACACACACATAGACATACACACATAGACACACAAAGACACACACACATAGACACACACACACACACACATAGACATACACACACACATAGACATACACACATACACACACAAAGACACACACACATAGACACACACACATAGACACACACACATAGACACACACACACACATAGACATACACACATACACACACAAAGACACACACACATAGACACACAAAGACACACACACATAGACACACAAAGACACACACACATAGACACACATAGACACACAAAGACACACACACATACACACATAGACACACATAGACACACACACATACACACACAAAGACACACACACATAGACACACATAGACACACACACATAGACACACACACATAGACACACATAGACACACATAGACACACACACATAGACACACACACATAGACACACATAGACACACATAGACACACACACATAGACACACAAAGACACACACACATAGACACACACACATAGACACACATAGACACACATAGACACACACACATAGACACACAAAGACACACACACATAGACACACACACATACACACACAAAGACACACACACATAGACACACATAGACACACATAGACACACATAGACACACACACATAGACACACAAAGACACACACACATAGACACACACACATACACACACAAAGACACACACACATAGACACACACACATACACACACATAGACACACACACATAGACACACAAAGACACACACACATAGACACACATAGACACACACACATAGACACACAAAGACACACACACATAGACACACAAAGACACACACACACACACACACAGACACACAAAGACACACACACACACACACACAGACACACAAAGACACACACACACACACACACAGACACACAAAGACACACACACACACACACATAGACACACAAAGACACACACAAAGACACACATAGACACACACACACACACATAGACACACATAGACACACACACATAGACACACACACACACATAGACACACATAGACACACACACAAAGACACACACAAAGACACACATAGACACACAAAGACACACATAGACACACACACACACACACATAGACACACATAGACACACAAAGACACACATAGACACACACACACACACACATAGACACACATAGACACACATAGACACACATAGACACACACACAAAGACACACAAAGACACACATAGACACACATAGACACACAAAGACACACATAGACACACATAGACACACATAGACACACATAGACACACATAGACACACATAGACACACATAGACACACATAGACACACATAGACACACAAAGACACACATAGACACACATAGACACACACACAAAGACACACAAAGACACACAAAGACACACATAGACACACATAGACACACATAGACACACATAGACACACATAGACACACATAGACACACATAGACATACATAGACACACATAGACACACATAGACACACATAGACACACATAGACACACATAGACACACATACACACACATAGACACACATAGACACACATAGACACACATAGACACACATACACACACATAGACACACATACCACACACATACACACACATAGACACACATAGACACACATAGACACACATAGACACACATAGACATACATAGACACACATACACACACATAGACACACATAGACACACATAGACATACATAGACACACATACACACACATAGACACACATACACACACATAGACACACATAGACACACATAGACACACATAGACACACATACACACACATACACACACATAGACACACATAGACACACATAGACACACATAGACACACATAGACATACATAGACACACATAGACACACATAGACACACATAGACACACATAGACACACATAGACACACATAGACACACATAGACACACATAGACACACATAGACACACATAGACACACATAGACACACATAGACACACATAGACACACATAGACACACATAGACACACATAGACACACATAGACACACATACATAGACACACATAGACACACATAGACACACATAGACACACAAAGACACACAAAGACACACATAGACACACATAGACACACACACAAAGACACACAAAGACACACAAAGACACACATAGACACACATAGACACACATAGACACACATAGACACACATAGACACACATAGACACACATAGACACACATAGACACACATAGACACACATAGACACACATAGACACACATAGACACACATAGACACACATAGACACACATAGACATACATAGACACACATAGACACACATAGACACACATAGACACACATAGACACACATAGACACACATAGACATACATAGACACACATAGACACACATAGACACACATAGACACACAAAGACACACATAGACACACATAGACACACATAGACACACATAGACATACATAGACACACATAGACACACATAGACACACATAGACACACATAGACACACACACATAGACACACATAGACACACATAGACACACACACATAGACACACATAGACACACATAGACACACATAGACACACATAGACACACACACATAGACACACATAGACACACATAGACACACAAAGACACACATAGACACACATAGACACACATAGACACACATAGACACACACACATAGACACACATACATAGACACACATAGACACACATAGACACACACACATAGACACACACACATAGACACACATAGACACACATAGACACACATACATAGACACACATAGACACACAAAGACACACATAGACACACATAGACACACATAGACACACATAGACACACATAGACACACACACATAGACACACATAGACACACACACATAGACACACATAGACACACATAGACACACATACATAGACACACATAGACACACAAAGACACACACACATAGACACACATACATAGACACACATAGACACACAAAGACACACACACATAGACACACATACATAGACACACATAGACACACATAGACACACACACATAGACACACATAGACACACACACATAGACACACATAGACACACATAGACACACATACATAGACACACATAGACACACAAAGACACACATAGACACACATAGACACACATAGACACACATAGACACACATAGACACACACACATAGACACACATAGACACACACACATAGACACACATAGACACACATAGACACACATAGACACACATAGACACACAAAGACACACATAGACACACAAAGACACACATAGACACACATAGACACACATAGACACACATAGACACACATAGACACACATAGACACACATAGACACACAAAGACACACATAGACACACATAGACACACATAGACACACATAGACACACATAGACACACATAGACACACATAGACACACATAGACACACAAAGACACACATAGACACACATAGACACACATAGACACACAAAGACACACATAGACACACATAGACACACATAGACACACACACATAGACACACATAGACACACATAGACACACACACATAGACACACATAGACACACATAGACACACATAGACACACATAGACACACACACATAGACACACATAGACACACATAGACACACATAGACACACATAGACACACATAGACACACATAGACACACATAGACATACATAGACACACATAGACACACATAGACACACATAGACACACATAGACACACATAGACACACATAGACACACATAGACACACACACATAGACACACACACATAGACACACACACATAGACACACATAGACACACATAGACACACATAGACACACATAGACACACATAGACACACATAGACACACATAGACACACATAGACACACATAGACATACATAGACACACATAGACACACATAGACACACATAGACACACATAGACACACATAGACACACATAGACATACATAGACACACATAGACACACATAGACACACATAGACACACACACATAGACATACATAGACACACATAGACACACATAGACACACATAGACACACACACATAGACACACATAGACACACATAGACACACATAGACACACATAGACACACATAGACACACATAGACACACATAGACATACATAGACACACATAGACACACATAGACACACACACATAGACACACATAGACACACATAGACACACATAGACACACATAGACACACATAGACATACATAGACACACATAGACACACATAGACACACATAGACACACATAGACACACATAGACACACATAGACATACATAGACACACATAGACACACATAGACACACATAGACACACATAGACACACATAGACACACATAGACACACATAGACACACATAGACACACATAGACACACATAGACACACATAGACACACATAGACATACATAGACACACATAGACACACATAGACACACATAGACACACAAAGACACACATAGACACACATAGACACACATAGACATACATAGACACACATAGACACACATAGACACACATAGACACACATAGACATACATAGACACACATAGACACACATAGACACACATAGACACACATAGACACACATAGACACACATAGACACACATAGACACACATAGACACACATACATAGACACACATAGACACACATAGACATACATAGACACACATAGACACACATAGACACACATAGACACACATAGACACACATAGACACACATAGACACACATACATAGACACACATAGACACACATAGACATACATAGACACACATAGACACACATAGACACACATAGACACACATAGACACACATAGACACACATAGACACACATAGACACACATAGACATACATAGACACACATAGACACACATAGACACACATAGACACACAAAGACACACAAAGACACACATAGACACACACACAAAGACACATAGACAGACATAGACACAGATACACACATAAAGACACACACAGACACAGACACACACAAAGACACATAGACACACACACAGACACACATAGACACACAAAGACACACACAAAGACACACATAGACACACACACACACACATAGACACACATAGACACACACACATAGACACACACACATAGACACACATAGACACACACACAAAGACACACACAAAGACACACATAGACACACAAAGACACACATAGACACACAAAGACACACATAGACACACACACACACACATAGACACACATAGACACACAAAGACACACACACATAGACACACATAGACACACATAGACACACACACAAAGACACACAAAGACACACATAGACACACATAGACACACATAGACACACATAGACACACATAGACACACAAAGACACACAAAGACACACATAGACACACATAGACACACATAGACACACATAGACACACAAAGACACACAAAGACACACATAGACACACATAGACACACACACAAAGACACACAAAGACACACAAAGACACACATAGACACACATAGACACACATAGACACACATAGACACACATAGACACACATAGACACACATAGACACACATAGACACACATAGACACACATAGACACACATAGACACACATACATAGACACACATAGACACACATAGACACACATAGACACACATACATAGACACACATAGACACACATAGACACACATAGACACACATAGACACACATAGACACACATAGACACACATAGACACACATACATAGACACACATAGACACACATAGACACACATAGACACACATAGACACACATAGACACACATAGACACACATACATAGACACACATAGACACACATAGACACACATAGACACACAAAGACACACAAAGACACACATAGACACACATAGACACACACACAAAGACACACAAAGACACACAAAGACACACATAGACACACATAGACACACATAGACACACATAGACACACATAGACACACATAGACACACATAGACACACATAGACATACATAGACACACATAGACACACATAGACACACATAGACACACATAGACACACATAGACACACATAGACACACATAGACACACATACACACACATAGACACACATAGACACACATAGACATACATAGACACACATAGACACACATAGACATACATAGACACACATAGACACACATAGACACACATAGACACACATAGACACACATAGACACACATAGACACACATACATAGACACACATAGACACACATAGACATACATAGACACACATAGACACACATAGACACACATAGACACACATAGACACACATAGACACACATAGACACACATAGACACACATAGACACACATAGACACACACACAAAGACACACAAAGACACACATAGACACACACACAAAGACACATAGACAGACATAGACACAGATACACACATAAAGACACACACAGACACAGACACACACAAAGACACTTAGACACAGACACAGACACACACAAAGACACATAGACAGACATATACACAGATACACAGACACACACACACATAGACACAGACACAGACACACACAAAGACACATAGACAGACATAGACACACACACAGACACAGACACACACACATAGACACACACACAGACACAAAGACACATAGACAGACATAGACACAGATACACAGACACACACACACATAGACACAGACACAGACACACACAAAGACACATAGACATTGTCAAGTAATTATTTAATCCGTGTTCATAAATTCCAATTATCTTCATCTGTCTGATACCCAGAGGTTGTGAAGTTCTGGTCTTAAATAAAACAGACAGAATTCCCAGCTCACAATTGATCAGGTCCCAGTTTATTTACGAGAGCTCTGAAGTTTTCACAAATCCTTTCCCTCTTATATCATCCTAAACTACACACACACATACACACCAACAGGGATTTTCACATGAGTCGAACCACAGTTTATAACCCCTCAAATGACCAGGCTCCCCCAGACACCATAACCCTGGAGGAGCTCTCCCTGTCCTCTCTTATCTCCACATACATTCCTTTCTTCCTAGGTCCGTGCCATATAACCCCTTCCTAACGAACACACATTATTTAATACTACAAGAAAGACAGGGTAGACACACAGACACACAGACACACAGACACACAGACACACAGACACACAGACACACAGACACACAGGCACACAGACACACAGACACACAGGCACACAGACACACAGACACACAGGCACACAGACACACAGGCACACAGACACACAGACGCACACAGACACACAGACGCAGACACACAGGCACACAGACACACAGACACACAGGCACACAGACACACAGACGCACAGGCACACAGACACACAGACACACAGACACACAGACACACAGGCACACAGACACACAGGCACACAGACACACAGACACACAGGCACACAGGCACACAGACACACAGGCACACAGACACACAGACGCACACAGACACACAGACGCAGACACACAGGCACACAGACACACAGACACACAGACACACAGACACACAGGCACACAGGCACACAGACACACGATAATAATGATGATGATAATAATAATGAACTATTTTTGTCTCCCCCTCTCTCCCCTTTCTTCCTCTCTCTCTCCCTTTCTTCCTCTCTCTCTCCCCTTTCTTCCTCTCTCTCCCCCTCTCCTCTCTCTCCCCTTTGTTCCTCTCTCTCTCCCCTTTCTTTCTCTCTCTCTCCCCTTTCTTCCTCTCTCTCCCCCTTTCTTCCTCTCTCTCTCCCCTTTCTTCCTCTCTCTCTCCCCCTTTCTCTCTCTCTCCCCTCTCCTCTCTCTCTCTCCCCTCTCCTCTCTCTCCCCCTCTCCTCTCTCTCTCCCCCTCTCTCTCTCTCCCCCTCTCCTCTCTCTCCCCTCCCCTCTCCTCTCTCTCCCCCTCTCCTCTCTCTCTCCCCTCTCCTCTCTCTCCCCTCTCCTCTCTCTCCCCCTCTCCTCTCTCTCTCCCCCTCCCCTCTCTCTCTCCCCTCTCCTCTCCTCTCTCTCTCCCCCTCTCCTATCTCTCTCTCTCTCTCTCTCTCCCCTATCCCTCTCTCCCCCCCTCTCCCTCCCCCTCCCCTCCTCTCTCTCTCCCCTCTCCTCTCTCTCTCCCCCCTCTCCTATCTCTCTCTCTCTCTCTCCCCCTCTCCTCTCTCTCTCCCCTATCCTCTCTCTCCCCCTCTCCTGGGGCAGACCCCCCTCCCCTCTCCTCTCTCTCCCCCTCTCCTCTCTCTCCCCCCTCCCCTCTCTCTCCCCCTCCCCTCTCCTCTCTCTCCCCCTCTCCTCTCTCTCTCCCCTCTCCTATCTCTCTCTCTCTCTCTCTCTCCCCCTCTCCTCTCTCTCCCCCCTCTCCTCTCTCTACTCCCTCTCCTCTCTCTCCCCCTCCCCCACCCCTCTCCTCTCCTCTCACAACGACACACACCAGGATGTAGACCTGGCCTACCTGTCTGGTATCACCCAGGGTTTCAGTGGGGCAGACCTGACAGAGATCTGCCAGAGGGCCTGTAAGCTGGCCATCAGAGAGGCCATAGAGGCTGAGATCAAAGCAGAGCGCCAGAGACAGACCCACCCAGGCACCGCCATGGTGAGATGGACGGACGGACCGACGGACGGACTGACAGTCTGCTGTTACACCACCAACACTGCAGCTCACACACACTATAGAGATGGTCAGATAGACAGACGGACGGACGGACGGACGGACGGACGGACGGACGGACGGACGGACGGACGGACGGATGGATGGACGGACGGACGGACGTTACACCATTTAACACTGCAATACCATATATCTAACTGACAGACAGACAGACAGACAGACAGACAGACAGACAGACAGACAGACAGACAGACAGACAGACAGACAGACAGACAGACAGACAGACAGACAGACAGACAGACAGACAGACAGACAGACAGACAGACAGACAGACAGACAGACAGACAGACAGACAGACAGAGGGACAGATCGACAGCCAAATCCCCCAGCTGTTACACAACCAACACTGCATCTCACATACAGTACATCACACACTGTGTTTCACACACTGTCTACCTCACACATTAAACCATGTATACACAAAGCACACACACACCCAACCAATACACCAATATTATGTAACTTTACACCCACCCAACCTCCCTCTCTCTCTTTCTGCTCCCCCACTCTCTCTCTCTTTCTGCCCCCACTCTCCCCTCTCCTCCTCTGTCCAGGATGAGGACTGTGACCCTGTTCCAGAGATCAGGAAGGATCACTTTGAAGAGGCCATGAGGTTCGCCCGGCGCTCCGTCAGCGACAACGATATCAGGAAGTATGAGATGTTCGCCCAGACACTACAGCAGAGCAGAGGCTTTGGGAACTTCAGGTATGTACTGGACCGGGACACACACACACACACCCACCCATACACACACACACACACACACACACACACACACACACACACACACACACACACACACACACACACACACACATACTGTACACTCACACTTTCATATGCAAGTATGCACACACACACACAAACACAGACACACTTCTCGTACACTGACCTCTCTCTCTCCTCAGGTTCCCCTCTGGCTCTCAGTCCGGAGGTCAAGGGTCGGGGTCAGGGGGGCAGTTCAGAGACGAGGTAGAGGACGACCTCTACCAGTGAGAAGACTATCACCTCTACCACACCTGCCTGCATATGATGTGGAACTCTGGATCAATTAGACTGTTGTCAAATACGGACAGAATAACTGTTAACAGCACATAACGTTTGTGCTTCTCAGCCTATCGGTGTCTTAGATGTTTCTCATAACAACTGGTACATCATAGCAACTGGTACATCATAATAACTGGTACATCATAATAACTGGTACATCATAATAACTGGTACATCATAATAACTGGTACATCATAATAACTGGTACATCATAATAACTGGTACATCATAATAACTGATACATCATAATAACTGATACATCATAATAACTGGTACATCATAATAACTGGTACATCATAATAACTGATACATCATAATAACTGATACATCATAATAACTGATACATCATAATAACTGGTACATCATAATAACTGGTACATCATAATAACTGATACATCATAATAACTGGTACATCATAATAACTGGTACATCATAATAACTGATACATCATAATAACTGGTACATCATAATAACTGATACATCATAATAACTGGTACATCATACTAACTGGTACATCATAAAACTGATACATCATAATAACTGGTACATCATAATAACTGGTACATCATAATAACTGATACATCATAATAACTGATACATCATAATAACTGATACATCATAATAACTGATACATCATAATAACTGATACATCATAACAACTGGTATATCATAACAACTGGTACATCATAATAACTGATACATCATAATAACTGGTACATCATAATAACTGGTACATCATAATAACTGGTACATCATAATAACTGATACATCATAATAACTGGTACATCATAATAACTGATACACCATAATAACTGATACATCATAATAACTGGTACATCATAATAACTGGTACATCATAATAACTGATACATCATAATAACTGGTACATCATAATAACTGATACACCATAATAACTGATACACCATAATAACTGGTACACCATAATAACTGGTACATCATAATAACTGATACATCATAATAACTGGTACATCATAATAACTGATACACCATAATAACTGGTACATCATAATAACTGATACATCATAATAACTGATACATCATAATAACTGGTACATCATAATAACTGATACACCATAATAACTGGTACATCATAATAACTGGTACATCATAATAACTGATACATCATAATAACTGATACATCATAATAACTGATACATCATAATAACTGGTACATCATAATAACTGATACACCATAATAACTGATACACCATAATAACTGGTACACCATAATAACTGGTACATCATAATAACTGATACATCATAATAACTGATACACCATAATAACTGGTACATCATAATAACTGATACATCATAATAACTGATACATCATAATAACTGGTACATCATAATAACTGATACACCATAATAACTGGTACATCATAACTGGTACATCATAATAACTGGTGTATTTGAGGAAATTAGAGTCTTTGTTTTTTCTTGGAAGAATAATTTGTCAAATCTGGATGGTCAAAGTACAATGAATATAACTGTGAATGAGGATTGTTGTTCTTATGGTGTCTGAGGTGGTCATCATGGAAGGAATGCCGATTCACATCTGAAATGTAATAAATTGAGAGTTTTCCTTTTTTGATTGTGTTTTACTAATAAAACTACTGTCACATAATAATATCCCTCAATTGGAATACGGAAGAGGAAGGAGGGAAAAAGAGAGGCGGAGGGAGGAAGAGGGTGAGGAGGTGGAAGAGGGTGAGGGAGGAAGAGGGTGAGGAGGTGGAAGAGGGTGAAGGAGGAAGAGGGTGAGGAGGTGGAAGAGGGTGAGGAGGTGGAAGAGGGTGAGGGAGGTGGAAGAGGGTGAGGGAGGTGGAAGAGGGTGAGGGAGGTGGAAGAGGGTGAGGGAGGTGGAAGAGGGTGAGGGAGGTGGAAGAGGGTGAGGGAGGTGGGAGAGGGTGAGGGAGGAAGAGGGTGAGGAGGTGGAAGAGGGTGAGGGAGGAAGAGGGTGAGGAGGTGGAAGAGGGTGAGGAGGTGGAAGAGGGTGAGGGTGAGGGAGGAAGAGGGTGAGGGAGGGAAGAGAGTGAGGAGGTGGAAGAGGGTGAGGAGGTGGAAGAGGGTGAGGAGGTGGAAGATGGTGAGGGAGGTGGAAGAGGGTGAGGGAGGGAAGAGGGAAAGGGGGGGTGGAAGAGGGTGAGGGAGGGAAGAGAGTGAAGGAGGGAAGAGAGTGAGGAGGTGGAAGAGGGTGAGGGAGGGAAGAAGGTGGGGGAGGTGGAAGAGGGTGAGGGAGGGAAGAGAGTGAGGAGGTGGAAGAGGGTGAGGGAGGGAAGAGGGTGAGGAAGGGAAGAGGGTGAGGGAGGTAGAAGAGGGTGAGGGAGGGAAGAGAGTGAGGGAGGGAAGAGAGTGAGGAGGTGGAAGAGGGTGAGGGAGGGAAGAGGGTGAGGAGGTGGAAGAGGGTGAGGGAGGTGGAAGAGGGTGAGGGAGGGAAGAGGGTGAGGGAGGTGGAAGAGGGTGAGGGAGGGAAGAGGGTTAGGGAGGTGGAAGAGGGTGAGGAGGGAAGAGGGTGAGGAGGTGGAAGAGGGTGAGGGAGGGAAGAGAGTGAGGGAGGGAAGAGGGTGAAGAGGTGGAAGAGGGTGAGGGAGGGAAGAGAGTGAGGGAGGGAAGAAGGTGAGGGATGGAAGAGGGTGAGGGAGGGAAGAGAGTGAGGGAGGGAAGAGAGTGAGCTTGAATTGGTTGAAGATGGATGGCAAAAACCAATTGGAGATGGTTTGTTAAAGAAGAATGGTAGAAAGCATAAGCAGAGTGAGCCGTAAGCCGGATCGAAGACAGGTGGAGAAATGGAAGGGAATTAGTGCGAATTATAGGAGGTGGCCGGTGTGGTGAACTTCTCGGAGCCCGAGGCTTGATGGTCAGGATAAAGATGAGTCTGTGATGGTAGGAGTGATATAATGATGGTCAGGGTAAAGATGAGTCTGTGATGGTAGGAGTGATATAATGATGGTCAGGATAAAGATGAGTCTGTGATGGTAGGAGTGATATAATGATGGTCAGGGTAAAGATGAGTCTGTGATGGTAGGAGTGATATAATGATGGTCAGGATAAAGATGAGTCTGTGATGGTAGGAGTGATATAATGATGGTCAGGGTAAAGATGAGTCTGTGATGGTAGGAGTGATATAATGATGGTCAGGATAAAGATGAGTCTGTGATGGTAGGAGTGATATAATGATGGTCAGGGTAAAGATGAGTCTGTGATGGTAGGAGTGAAATGTTTGAAGAAAGTGGACCCCTGTCTTTTGGCTGATCCATATGCGGTTTCGGAGTGGGGGAAAACAGAGTTGGGTGCTGTGGAGTTGGTGAAGGTAACCAGAAGAGGTGGTGTGATAATTGTTTGTGTTTCTGCTGATCAGAGGGAACAGGCGGCGTTATACAAATGGGGAAAAGAGATGTGAATGGTTTTGCTCTAAAGAAAAGTACACCATTGAAAGGAGTGATTACTGGGATCGCGGTAAATATCAAAGTGGACAAAACAAAAGGGGAAGATTCCCGGGGCTTGTGATGCTCGTCGTTTGGTGCCACGCAGAAAGAGTGGTGTGACAGAGGAGTCATAGTCTGTCCTTTTGAGTTTTCATGTTGAGTCATAGTCTGTCCTTTTGAGTTTTCATGTTGAGTCATAGTCTGTCCTTTTGAGTTTTCATGTTGAGTCATAGTCTGTCCTTTTGAGTTTTCATGTTGAGTCATAGTCTGTCCTTTTGAGTTTTCATGTTGAGTCATAGTCTGTCCTTTTGAGTTTTCATGTTGACTCAGTCTGTCCTTTTGAGTTTTCATGTTGAGTCATAGTCTGTCCTTTTGAGTTTTCATGTTGAGTCATAGTCTGTCCTTTTGAGTTTTCATGTTGAGTCATTGCCCGACAAAGTGATATCAGCATATACAAGTGGGGAAAAGAGCTTTTGTGCCTAATCCATACGTTGTTACAGGTGTCAAGCAAATGGACATGTGGCAGCAGTTGTAGGAGGGAGGTTACTAGGTGTGTGAAGTGTCAGAAGGGCATGAGACAAAGAAATGTGTAGCATTGGGGAAAGTAGTGGTATGTGTTAATTGTAGGGGAGTCCATGAGGCTGGGGATCAGACATGTGTAGCAGTGGGGAAAGTAGTGGTATGTGTTAATTGTAGGGGAGTCCATGAGGCTGGGGATCAGACATGTCCAGTGAGAGAGGCAGGTTGAGGTTTCCAGGGTTACAGTAGTACAGAGGGTATCATATGCTGAAGCACAGTAGCAGAACGTGGCTAAAATCACTGGGGAAGCAAAAGCCAGTAAAAAGGCACATTACAACCTGTTGTGATCATTTCTTTGTTTCTATAACCCTTTTTGTTCATACACCACCTTGACATACAATAAGGCCGTGACAACAAAATGACAGTCACACGGTGGAGGAACAGTCACACGGTGGAGGAACAGTCACACGGTGGAGGAACAGTCACACAGTGGAGGAACAGTCACACAGTGGAGGAACAGTCACACAGTGGAGGAACAGTCCAACAGTGGCAGAACAGTCACGGTGGAGGAACAGTCACACAGTGGAGGAACAGTCACACAGTGGAGGAACAGTCACACAGTGGAGGAACAGTCACACAGTGGAGGAACAGTCACACGGTGGAGGAACAGTCACACGGTGGAGGAACAGTCACACAGTGGAGGAACAGTCACACAGTGGAGGAACAGTCACACGGTGGAGGAACAGTCACACGGTGGAGGAACAGTCACACGGTGGAGGAACAGTCACACGGTGGAGGAACAGTCACACAGAGGCGGAACAGTCACACAGTGGAGGAACAGTCACACAGTGGAGAACAGTCACACAGTGGCGGAACAGTCACACAGTGGCGGAACAGTCACACAGTGGAGGAACAGTCACACAGTGGCGGAACAGTCACACAGAGGCGGAACAGTCACACAGAGGCGGAACAGTCACACAGTGGCGGAACAGTCACACAGTGGAGGAACAGTCACACAGTGGAGGAACAGTCACACAGTGGAGCGACAGTCACACAGTGGCGGAACAGTCACACAGTGGCGGAACAGTCACACGGTGGAGGAACAGTCACACAGAGGCGGAACAGTCACACAGTGGAGGAACAGTCACACAGTGGAGGAACAGTCACACAGTGGCGGAACAGTCACACAGTGGCGGAACAGTCACACAGTGGAGGAACAGTCACACAGTGGCGGAACAGTCACACAGAGGCGGAACAGTCACACAGAGGCGGAACAGTCACACAGTGGCGGAACAGTCACACAGTGGAGGAACAGTCACACAGTGGAGGAACAGTCACACAGTTGACAGTCACACAGTGGCGGAACAGTCACACAGTGGCGGAACAGTCACACAGTGGAGGAACAGTCCAACAGTGGCGGAACAGTCACACAGAGGCGGAACAGTCACACAGAGGCAGAACAGTCACACAGTGGAGGAACAGTCACACAGTGGAGGAACAGTCACACAGTGGCGGAACAGTCACACAGTGGCGGAACAGTCACACAGTGGAGGAACAGTCCAACAGTGGCAGAACAGTCACACGGTGGAGGAACAGTCACACAGTGGCAGAACAGTCACACAGTGGAGGAACAGTCACACGGTGGCGGAACAGTCACACAGTGGCGGAACAGTCACACGGTGGAGGAACAGTCACACAGTGGAGGAACAGTCACACAGTGGAGGAACAGTCACACAGTGGAGGAACAGTCACACAGTGGCGGAACAGTCACACAGAGGCGGAACAGTCACACAGAGGCAGAACAGTCACACGGTGGAGGAACAGTCACACAGTGGAGGAACAGTCACACAGTGGCGGAACAGTCACACAGTGGAGGAACAGTCACACAGTGGAGGAACAGTCACACAGTGGCGGAACAGTCACACAGAGGCGGAACAGTCACACAGAGGCGGAACAGTCACACAGTGGAGGAACAGTCACACAGTGGAGGAACAGTCACACAGTGGCGGAACAGTCACACAGTGGCGGAACAGTCACACAGTGGAGGAACAGTCACACAGTGGCGGAACAGTCACACAGTGGCGGAACAGTCACACAGTGGAGGAACAGTCACACAGTGGCGGAACAGTCACACAGTGGAGGAACAGTCACACAGTGGAGGAACAGTCACACAGTGGAGAACAGTCACACAGTGGCGGAACAGTCACACAGTGGCGGAACAGTCACACAGTGGCGGAACAGTCCAACAGTGGCGGAACAGTCACACAGTGGCGGAACAGTCACACAGAGGCGGAACAGTCACACAGTGGCGGAACAGTCACACAGTGGAGAACAGTCACACAGTGGCGGAACAGTCACACAGTGGCGGAACAGTCACACAGTGGCGGAACAGTCACACAGTGGCGGAACAGTCACACAGTGGCGGAACAGTCACACAGTGGCGGAACAGTCACACAGAGGCGGAACAGTCACACAGTGGCGGAACAGTCACACAGTGGAGGAACAGTCACACAGTGGAGGAACAGTCACACAGTGGCGGAACAGTCACACAGTGGAGGAACAGTCACACAGTGGCGGAACAGTCACACAGAGGCGGAACAGTCACACAGAGGCGGAACAGTCACACAGTGGCGGAACAGTCACACAGTGGAGGAACAGTCACACAGTGGAGGAACAGTCACACAGTGGAGCGACAGTCACACAGTGGCGGAACAGTCACACGGTGGAGGAACAGTCACACGGTGGAGGAACAGTCACACGGTGGAGCGACAGTCACACAGAGGCGGAACAGTCACACAGAGGCGGAACAGTCACACAGTGGCGGAACAGTCACACAGTGGAGGAACAGTCACACAGTGGAGGAACAGTCACACAGTGGAGGAACAGTCACACAGTGGCGGAACAGTCACACAGTGGCGGAACAGTCACACAGAGGCGGAACAGTCACACAGTGGCGGAACAGTCACACAGTGGCAGAAAATAAATGAAACTACACATTCGTTTGATTCATTTGAACATCTGTCCGAGGGAATTCCACAAAGCAAATATTGCATGTAACAAACCAGTTCCATGACATACAGCACGGTCCAGCAAGTTCATGTTTTCTACAGTTTACTGAACAACTACTGATTTAAAACCATGAAGTTACCTCAAGTCAACACAAAGACAACAGCAGCACTGCCTCCGCTATTCCAGCACCATTTCAACTTAAACATTGAAACATCATCAAATCAACTAGGTTATAATACAGTGAAACAAACTTAAAGATACCAAAACAATTTAGTCCAGGAAATGTTGCTAAATTTAATTTATTTAACTAGGCAAGTCAGTTAAGAACAAATTCTTATTTTCAATGACAGCCTAGGAACAGTGTGTTAACTGCCTGTTCAAGGGCAGAACAACAGATTTGTACCTTGTCAGCTCTGGGATTTGAACTTGCAACCTTCCGGTTACTAGTCCAACACTCTAACCACTAGGCTACCCTGCCGCTCTGCTGCCCATGTGGTTGTCCATGGTACTGATTTTGGTCTGTGTGCGTGTAAGTAGAAAAAGAAATAATTAGTTGAACACCAATGCCATCCTCCTCTCTTTCAACTTGGAAAAACTGTCTATGGCTCTGTCATACTGTATGATTTTAGTTTTTGTTTTCATAGGCTACCTAGCTAAAATACTTGCTAGCTTGACTTCCCCACATGGGCAACAATCATATCAGCCCAGTGGCACAATATATGCATTTATGGTTAGATAAGAGTCGCCATCATAATCATTGGCCTGCACAGAGAATTAAGTCAAAACCACTAGTCCAAATCCCCATCTCCATCCATGGCTTTAGGAAAGGGCAGATTTAGCAAATAAATACAAAATAATGTTTTGCTTTGGATGTGATTTGATAGGTGTGAAACCAAATCCAAACTGTCCTCCCTTGGGGGGCGTTTTGCTGCGCTAGGACAACACACAGTTTCTATTAAAAAAAAAAATCAAGGGAGGCAAAACGCTTGCTGGCATCAATCAATCAACTGCTACGGCGGCAACATGTCATACTCGTTTGGTCCAAACAGCATCAGATACATGGACTACCCATACTGAGACAGAGAGGCACTGTTTCCCTCGCTCTGATGATTTCTCCGGCGAGACTCAGCCACTTAAGAATTGAATGGAAATTATGAAAACACAGAGATAAATTATTTTATAATTGTTGAACATTTTTGGGTCAAATATTTAGGGAAGCCTGACATCCCTTGGCATATATGAAAATACACCACAGCTGAGGCAGATGGGTTGAAGGGGAAGGATACTGAGAGGATTCGTGTGAGTATGGATGCCAACCGGCATCGAAGAAGAGGAAGAAGAGCGCTTGGTGGAACCATGTCACGCATGGTGCTGTGACCGGGGAGGTGTTTCACTCTAGTACGGCTCGACTTGTTTATTTCCGTTGCAGAAAGGAAGTAGCTCGTTGGGTCTTGTGGAGGTGACCGAATGGCATATTTATTCTGTCAATCTTGAATTAGTTCTCTCCCGGAGTCGTAGGAAACACCGATTATTTTATTTTCATTGTGAAAAAATACCGTTAGCACCATGGGAGCTCACCTCGCGCGGCGGTATATCACCGAGACGGAGACCGAGCCTGACCCTGCGAAACCGTTTGGCTTTGACCCCGAATTCGGCTTCGACGAGAGGAAAGAGAGAGGTGTGTATAGTTGAGACTGTTTTGGTGTGACCGTACAGGAGTATGGTTGCAAAGTGTCTGCTGGTAGACTCATGTTATGTCCATGGAAAGTAAAGTCCGCTAGCAAGCTAACTGCAACTAGTAGTGGCTTGCTAACGTTACCCACATTTGGCTAGCATGATATGTTCCCTATTAAATATAACTTGAGTATTTCGCCCCCTTTCCATTCGTGTAAAGTGTTTATATTTTAATGAATAAAACTGTCAGTTCAGACAGCAAAATAGTTGTGAACAGATATACCCCGTCCTGTCAAATTCAGTCATAAATCCCGGGTGCATCTCAATAATCCAATGTCTTCCTCTCCTCGTCTCCTTTCCTTACTCTGTGAAAGAGTAGTTGCTTGCCAGCAGTACAAGAGTTTCTCGCATACATATAATGCATTACGGAACATGCGAGGCTTCACTTATACACATCTCAGGACATTGTCAACAAGGAAAGTTGAGTAGGCTATGTTCATTTTGTATGTCCCCCACTAGATGGTCCCCCATTAACCCCTGGTAGAGATGGGTAACTTGTTATCTTGTCCCCCTGGTAGAGATGGTGTAACCTCCCCCATTAACCCCTGGTGTAACATGTTATCTTGTCCCCCTGGTAGAGATGGTGGCCTCCCCCATTAACCCCTGGTGTAACATGTTGTCCCCCTGGTAGAGATGGTGGCCTCCCAGGCCCAGATGAACCTGGCCCAGGTCCCTGTACTCCAGAGGGACTACTGCGCCCACCACCTCATCAAGCTCATGAAGTGTAAGAGGGACAACTGGCCCAACTTCCTGGCCTGTAAACACGAGAGACACGACTGGGACTACTGCGAGCACCAGGAGTAAGTATCTGCCTGGTTCTAGGAGTAGGTATCTGCCTGGTTCTAGGAGTAGGTATCTGCCTGGTTCTAGGAGTAGGTATCTGCCTGGTTCTAGGAGTAGGTATCTGCCTGGTTCTAGGAGTAGGTATCTGCCTGGTTCTAGGAGTAGGTATCTGCCTGGTTCTAGGAGTAGGTATCTGCCTGGTTCTAGGAGTAGGTATCTGCCTGGTTCTAGGAGTAGGTATCTGCCTGGTTCTAGGAGTAGGTATCTGCCTGGTTCTAGGAGTAGGTATCTGCCTGGTTCTAGGAGTAGGTATCTGCCTGGTTCTAGGAGTAGGTATCTGCCTGGTTCTAGGAGTAGGTATCTGCCTGGTTCTAGGAGTAGGTATCTGCCTGGTTCTAGGAGTAGGTATCTGCCTGGTTCTAGGAGTAGGTATCTGCCTGGTTCTAGGAGTAGGTATCTGCCTGGTTCTAGGAGTAGGTATCTGCCTGGTTCTAGGAGTAGGTATCTGCCTGGTTCTAGGAGTAGGTATCTGCCTGGTTCTAGGAGTAGGTATCTGCCTGGTTCTAGGTGTAGGTATCTGCCTGGTTTTAGGTGTAGGTATCTGCCTGGTTCTAGGTGTAGGTCGAGGTTTAGCAACACATGGAGTTTGTTTCTGGCTTTACTGAACACACTTTATGGTTGCATCCCAGCCAGTGTTTTGAGTTTAAATCCCACTGGGGTCATGTCCAATGTTCCCTGTTTAAATCCCACTGGGGTCATGTCCAATGTTCCCTGTTTAAATCCCACTGGGGTCATGTCCAATGTTCCCTGTTTAAATCCCACTGGGGTCATGTCCAATGTTCCCTGTTTAAATCCCACTGGGGTCATGTCCAATGTTCCCTGTTTAAATCCCACTGGGGTCATGTCCAATGTTCCCTGTTTAAATCCCACTGGGGTCATGTCCACTGAGCAAGTCAGGTCTTGTGAGCAGAAACTTGAACTTTCTGTGCAACTTCCTGTTTACAGTGAACACTGAGGTTGTACCATCAGTTTTGTACAGTAACCAATAGGCTGTACCATCAGTTTTAGACAGTAACCAATAGGCTGTACCATCAGTTTTGGACAGTAACCAATAGGCTGTACCATCAGTTTTAGACAGTAACCAATAGGCTGTACCATCAGTTTTAGACAGTAACCAATAGGTTGTACCATCAGTTTTAGTCAATAGGCTATTTGGCATAATGTACTCCTATCAGAGTGGCCTACCAATAGAGAAAATCCCAGAACATTTTCACATGGAAATAGCCTTTGATTTCTATCATGTAACCTATAGGTGTGGTTCAATGCAGGCCTACAGTAACCTACAGGTGTGGTTCAATGCAGGCCTACAGTAACCTACAGGTGTGGTTCAATGCAGGCCTACAGTAACCTACAGGTGTGGTTCAATGCAGACCTACAGTAACCTACAGGTGTGGTTCAATGCAGACCTACAGTAACCTACAGGTGTGGTTCAATGCAGGCCTACAGTAACCTATAGGTGTGGTTCAATGCAGGCCTACAGTAACCTACAGGTGTGGTTCAATGCAGACCTACAGTAACCTACAGGTGTGGTTCAATGCAGGCCTACAGTAACCTATAGGTGTGGTTCAATGCAGGCCTACAGTAACCTATAGGTGTGGTTCAATGCAGACCTACAGTAACCTACAGGTGTGGTTCAATGCAGACCTACAGTAACCTACAGGTGTGGTTCAATGCAGGCCTACAGTAACCTACAGGTGTGGTTCAATGCAGACCTACAGTAACCTACAGGTGTGGTTCAATGCAGACCTACAGTAACCTACAGGTGTGGTTCAATGCAGACCTACAGTAACCTACAGGTGTGGTTCAATGCAGACCTACAGTAACCTACAGGTGTGGTTCAATGCAGGCCTACAGTAACCTACAGGTGTGGTTCAATGCAGACCTACAGTAACCTACAGGTGTGGTTCAATGCAGACCTACAGTAACCTACAGGTGTGGTTCAATGCAGACCTACAGTAACCTACAGGTGTGGTTCAATGCAGACCTACAGTAACCTACAGGTGTGGTTCAATGCAGACCTACAGTAACCTACAGGTGTGGTTCAATGCAGACCTACAGTAACCTACAGGTGTGGTTCAATGCAGGCCTACAGTAACCTATAGGTGTGGTTCAATGCAGACCTACAGTAACCTATAGGTGTGGTTCAATGCAGGCCTACAGTAACCTATAGGTGTGGTTCAATGCAGACCTACAGTAACCTACAGGTGTGGTTCAATGCAGACCTACAGTAACCTACAGGTGTGGTTCAATGCAGACCTACAGTAACCTATAGGTGTGGTTCAATGCAGACCTACAGTAACCTATAGGTGTGGTTCAATGCAGGCCTACAGTAACCTATAGGTGTGGTTCAATGCAGACCTACAGTAACCTACAGGTGTGGTTCAATGCAGACCTACAGTAACCTATAGGTGTGGTTCAATGCAGGCCTACAGTAACCTATAGGTGTGGTTCAATGCAGACCTACAGTAACCTACAGGTGTGGTTCAATGCAGGCCTACAGTAACCTATAGGTGCGGTTCAATGCAGGCCTACAGTAACCTACAGGTGTGGTTCAATGCAGACCTACAGTAACCTACAGGTGTGGTTCAATGCAGGCCTACAGTAACCTATAGGTGTGGTTCAATGCAGGCCTACAGTAACCTATAGGTGTGGTTCAATGCAGGCCTACAGTAACCTATAGGTGTGGTTCAATGCAGGCCTACAGTAACCTATAGGTGTGGTTCAATGCAGGCCTACAGTAACCTATAGGTGCGGTTCAATGCAGGCCTACAGTAACCTATAGGTGTGGTTCAATGCAGGCCTACAGTAACCTATAGGTGCGGTTCAATGCAGGCCTACAGTAACCTACAGGTGTGGTTCAATGCAGACCTACAGTAACCTACAGGTGTGGTTCAATGCAGGCCTACAGTAACCTATAGGTGTGGTTCAATGCAGGCCTACAGTAACCTATAGGTGTGGTTCAATGCAGGCCTACAGTAACCTATAGGTGTGGTTCAATGCAGGCCTACAGTAACCTATAGGTGTGGTTCAATGCAGGCCTACAGTAACCTATAGGTGCGGTTCAATGCAGGCCTACAGTAACCTATAGGTGCGGTTCAATGCAGGCCTACAGTAACCTATAGGTGCGGTTCAATGCAGGCCTACAGTAACCTACAGGTGCGGTTCAATGCAGGCCTACAGTAACCTACAGGTGTGGTTCAATGCAGGCCTACAGTAACCTACAGGTGTGGTTCAATGCAGGCCTACAGTAACCTACAGGTGTGGTTCAATGCAGGCCTACAGTAACCTACAGGTGTGGTTCAATGCAGGCCTACAGTAACCTACAGGTGTGGTTCAATGCAGGCCTACAGTAACCTACAGGTGTGGTTCAATGCAGGCCTACATTCCATGAAGCTGGCTCCGCCTACAACAAAATCAGACTCAATCTTGCATTGAAAAGGGTCTGATAAGTTGATTCAATCAGAGACAGAAACGTTGATCTATATAGTGCAAACTAATGGGGGTGAAGTCCAATCTCTTGAGTCTGTGCGGGCTGTCATTTCTTCTGCTCTGCTGTCCTGGAGGAGGTGAGTGGCCGCGCACAGCTTAGAGGGAACAGGAAGTTGACTTGGCAGTGGTCATGTGGCTTTCCATTACAGTACAAAATGGCATGTATTGTTATCAAAGAGAGTTGATGCGTGTGTCTGATGGTCACACGTGAATAGAGTTGTCAGACTTGTAGTAGTAGTACTGCCATCTGAGGTCCTCCCCCATCAAATCCACTTGAACGCCCCTCTCTTCTCTGTGTCTGTGTGTGTCTGTCTGTGTGTGTGTAGCTACGTGATGCGTATGAAGGAGTATGAGCGGGAACGACGGCTGCAGATGAGGAAGAAGAGGGTGGAGGAAGCCCAGGCAGCTTGAGCATCATCATCGTCATCATGACCTCTAACCCCTCTGTGTACATACCTGCTGCTCTCCACAATAAAGAGCTCCACGACTCTAGCCCTGAGCCACCCGTCTCTTTGTTTGTTTCCTGGTACGTTACGAGCCTGGGAACCACACAGAAACCAACCTGTCCAATAGAAATGCTTGTTTTTGTTGAATACACCCCAGGTAGCAGGAGGGGTGTGCATCAGAGCAGGGTCTGAGCCAGCTATCTGACAGTGGGGTGTGCATCAGAGCAGGGTCTGAGCCAGCTATCTGACAGTGGGGTGTGCATCAGAGCAGGGTCTGAGCCAGCTATCTGACAGTGGGGTGTGCATCAGAGCAGGGTCTGAGCCAGCTATCTGACAGTGGGGTGTGCATCAGAGCAGGGTCTGAGCCAGCTATCTGACAGTGGGGTGTGTATCAGAGCAGGGTCTGAGCCAGCTATCTGACAGTGGGGTGTGTATCAGAGCAGGGTCTGAGCCAGCTATCTGACAGTGGGGTGTGTATCAGAGCAGGGTCTGAGCCAGCTATCTGACAGTGGGGTGTGTATCAGAGCAGGGTCTGAGCCAGCTATCTGACAGTGGGGTGTGTATCAGAGCAGGGTCTGAGCCAGCTATCTGACAGTGGGGTGTGTCAGAGCAGGGTCTGAGCCAGCTATCTGCAGTGGGGGGTCAGAGCCAGCCTATCTGACAGTCAGAGCAGGGGGGTCTGACAGTGGTGTCAGAGCAGGGTCTGAGCCAGCTATCTATCTGACAGTGGGGTGTGTATCAGAGCAGGGTCTGAGCCAGCTATCTGACAGTGGGGTGTGTATCAGAGCAGGGTCTGAGCCAGCTATCTGACAGTGGGGTGTGTATCAGAGCAGGGTCTGAGCCAGCTATCTGACAGTGGGGTGTGTATCAGAGCAGGGTCTGAGCCAGCTATCTGACAGTGGGGTGTGTATCAGAGCAGGGTCTGAGCCAGCTATCTGACAGTGGGGTTGTCGACAATGCAGCTTTTAAAAGGTGATGTTCCCGTGTTTGTAGTAGAGATCTCATTCACGCTGAACATGTCGGCTCTATCGGAACATTGCCTTTAAAAAGCGGCATTGTCAACAACCCGCGGTCTAACATTTAGGCCTGGATTCCAATCAGATCGCGTGTCAACCAGCGTTGGCCGGATCCACATAGCTGATGTTTCCACGGTGTTGGAGGTGTAGTAGGAGCTGACGAATCAGAGGCTGCTATTGACAAACCCCTTATCTGTGCTGCGTTAGAGCCTCTATCAGGGTCAGGAATAATGACTCTGTCAAATGATGTTCGGCTAATGTATGTTTTCATTTGAATGGGGTTTTCTGCCTACCAAGTCTAATTCAAGTGTTTGAACTTTAACACAGCTGAATGGGATTTTGTCGCATCCAATGGCCGTGCTGTGAGAACCGGTCTTATCACACGGAGCTGCTTGGGGATTTCACCGCTCTAACGCCGCCCAGACATCAGCTGTCACCAGTTAATGCTGATCTGAGTGAATCAAGATCAGTTTGTTTCTTTATCACTAGTCCTGCCTGTGCTACTTTCAACGGGGTGAAAAGCTAGTCCCTGAGTAGAACTACTGATCTAGGATCAGGTTAGCCTTTTATTTCATAATGATAAGAGGGGAGCTGATCATAGATCATATGGACATGTGCACTTTGTCTGGTCATTCTGGATGACATCTTTCCCTCTACTGACAGTAGCTCTGCTACAACTAGATCCATCAACTGATCAAATAGAATCAATTTAGTTTTGCATTCCGTCCCTGTCACAGGCTGGGTTTAGACAGGCAGCCCAATTCTGATTTCTCGCTCATTTGTGATCTGAGATTGGTCAAAATACCAATTTGTGGGGTGGGAGGGGATCACAATTGGTCTGCCTGTGTAAACGCAGCCTTAGATGTGTCCTATTGTATCATATGGCCCCCATCTCCAGTGTGGTAACAGTGGTGTGTATTAGTCTCCAGTCTAAAAACCATCTTATCTAGACTACTGTTACTAAACTAAATGTCTTCCAATGAAAGTTCCAACAGAACGACCAAAAGCTCATGGTTTATTTCCCCATTTCTGATCAAACACTTTGGTATTGTTATACTTCTTCACACGAGTAAAAACAACTAAAGTAACCCAGAGCAGATAGACCTACACCTTGTTAGATACTGGTCACATCCCAAATGGCTCCCTAGCCCCTATGTAGTGCACTACTTTTGACCAGAGGGCCCTGTAGTATTGTACCATTTGAGACATGCCAGACTGTCAGTCAGGTTATTAAACACTCAGATAAGAAAAATAACAATAGCCAATCACGTGGGTTGAGGAGCGTTGTTAGGCAGAAACTTCTGTGTGGGAAAGCATAGTATAAGACGGTCTCCTCAAAATGTTTTGGGGGGTAAGTGTTATGAATTGGAGGGTAGGGTGGGGGGTAGTCAAGGGGGCAGGGTTCTCATTCCAGGTCAGTCCAGTGTAGTGTAGGTTTGGGTGGGTCTCCAGTCTTCTCTAGAGGACGAAGGGGAGGATGGGCGAGCGAAGGGGAGGGTAGTCCCGGAACTCTTTCAGGTAGCTGCGGTGCTTCCCCTTGGCCCACACCGTCATCTGGATGAAGCCCACCGCCGTGAAGAAAGCCACCGGCAGACACTGAGTCATCAGGGTGAAGCCGAACCACGAGCCCAGCTACAGGAGAGGAGAGATGGTGTTACACACATACTTTTATACATGTCACACACACACTACATGGGAGAAAGAACGATGGTGTTACACACACACACACACACACACACACACACACACTAAAGGTGGCTATGAGCAGACACTACATGGGAGAAAGAACGATGGTTACACGCAGACACTACATGGGAGAAAGAACGATGGTGTCACACACACACATATCATAATGTGGATGTTGATTAAGGCAGCCCCCCGCACCTCTGATTCAGAGGGGTTGGGTTAAATGTGGAAGACATTTCGTTATATAACTGACCAGGTATCCAAACCTGTTTCCTATACACTAAATTTTCACTGCCAACGTCTGCCACTAGGTGGCCATGAGCCCAACTACTACAGTGAGAGACATAATGCACACTGTTCCTCCTAACCAGCAGAGGGCAGCATCACCCTGGATGTTGATCTTTGCATTTTCCACACTAATGGTTAAGATTGGTGGAGGGGAAGCTGATCCTAGATCTGTGCCTGGACTAGCCTAGTGGTTAGAGCGTTGGACTAGTAACCGGAAGGTTGCAAGTTCAAACCCCCGAGCTGACAAGGTAAAAATCTGTCGTTCTGCCCCTGAACAAGGCAGTTAACCCACTGTTCCTAGGCCGTCATTGAAAATAAGAATTTGTTCTTAACTGACTTGCCTAGTTAAATAAATAAATAAATAAAATAAGACTCACCTCATAGGTGTAGTTGGGACAGGAGACCAGTAGGAAGATCCAGGTGAAGGGGTTCTTAGTGGGGTAGGGGATCTTCCTGGTCTTAGATCCTGATGGAGACAGACAGAAGGGGAGAGATTATTGTGGGCTACTGTTTGGTAGCACACAGGGAAAACAGTGCATGTTGAACTGATTGATGTGTTCTAATGTTGTTGCATATTCAATAAGAGTGTGTACCTGGTGGGCGGAGGTTCCGCAGGGCGATATGGATGGAGAAGTTACCAACCTGACAGAACTGAGAAGATAGCATCTACTAAATAACCATTTACTATGATATTGTTCTATTACTATAGTATACAGGACGAGTACATTATAGTAGAGTCTTACCAGAAAGATGATGAGGGCAATCCTGACCTGCTGACCATAGATTGCTGAAAAGACAAGGGTGGTTAATATAGTCGTACTAACTAGGTGGTGGTTAATATAGTAGCACACTCACTGTTAATAAAAGCGACACTAGGTGGTGTATAGGGTGGTTAATAGTAGCCTACTCACTAGGTGGTGGTTAATATAGTAGCTAGGGGTGGTACTCACTCAGGGGGTGGTTAATATAGTAGCGTACTCACTAGGTGGTGTATATAGGGGTGGTTAATATAGTAGCCTACTCACGTACTCACTAGGGGTGGTTAATATAGTAGCGTACTCACTAGGTGGGTATATAGAGGGTTGTTAATATAGTAGCGTACTCACTAGGGGTGGTTAATATAGTAGCGTACTCACTAGGGGTGGTGAATATAGCCAATATAGTAAACTACTCACTAGGGGTGGTTAATATAGTAGCGTACTCACTAGGTGGTAGAGGGTGTATATAGGGTGGTTAATATAGTAGCGTACTCACTAGGGGTGTGTGTATATAGAGGGTGGTTAATATAGTAGCGTACTCACCAGGGTGGTTTATATAGTGGTTGGTTAATATAGTAGCGTACTCACTAGGGGGTGGGGGTGGTTAATATAGTAGCATACTCACTAGGGGTGGTTAATATATAGAGGGTGGTTATATAGGTGGTTAATATAGTAGCGTACTCACTAGGGGTGGTGTATATAGAGGGTGTTAATATAGCGTACTCACTAGGTGGTGTATATAGAGGGTGGTTAATATAGTAGCGTACTCACTAGGGGTGGTTAATATAGTAGCGTACTCACTAGGGGTGGTGTATATAGAGGGTGGTTAATATAGTAGCACACTCACTAGGGGTGGTTAATATAGTAGCGTACTCACTAGGTGGTGTATATAGAGGGTGGTTAATATAGTAGCGTACTCACTAGGGGTGGTTAATATAGTAGCACACTCACTAGGGGGTGGTGTATATAGTAGAGTACTCACTAGGTGGTGTAAATAGAGGGTGGTTAATATAGTAGCGTACTCACTAGGGGGCGGTTAATATAGTAGTGTACTCACTAGGGGTGGTGTATGAAGAGGGTTGTTAATATAGTAGCGTACTCACAAGGGGTGGTGTATATAGAGGTTGGTTAATATAGTAGTGTACTCACTAGGGGGTGTATATAGAGGGTGGTTAATATAGTAGCGTACTCACTAGGGGTGGTTAATATAGTAGCGTACTCACTAGGGGTGGTGTATATAGAGGGTGGTGTGAATAGAGGGTGGTTAATATAGTAGCGTACTCACTAGGGGTGGTGTATATAGTGGGTGGTTAATATAGTAGCGTACTCACTAGGGGTGGTGTATATATAGGGTGGTGTGAATAGAGGGTGTTTAATATAGTAGCGTACTCACTAGGGGTGGTGTATATAGTGGGTGGTTATTATAGTAGCACACTCACTAGGGGGGTGGTTAATATAGTAGCACACTCACTAGGTGGTGTATATACAGGTTGGTTTATATAGTAGCGTACTCACTAGGTGGAGTATATAGTGGGTGGTTCATATATTAGCGTACTCACTAGGGGTGGTGTATATAGAGGGTGGTTAATATAGTAGCGTACTCACTAGGTGGTGTATATAGAGGGTGGTTAATATAGTAGCATACTCACTAGGTGGTGTATATAGAGGTGGTTAATATAGTAGCATACTCACTAGGTGGTGTATATAGGGGTGGTTAATATAGTAGCATACTCACTAGGTGGTGTATATAGAGGGTGGTTAATATAGTAGCATACTCACTAGGTGGTGTATATAGAGGGTGGTTATATATAGTAGCATACTCACTAGGTGGTGTATATAGAGGGTGGTTAATATCGTAGCATACTCACTAGGTGGTGTATATAGTGGGTGGTTAATATAGTAGCGTACTCACTAGGTGGTGTATATAGTGGGTGGTTAATATAGTAGCGTACTCACTAGGGGTGGTGTAAATAGTGGGTGGTTAATATATTAGCGTACTCACTAGGGCGTGGTGTATATAGTGTGGTTAATATAGTAGCGTACTCACTAGGTGGTGTGTATATAGTGGGTGGTTAATATAGTAGCGTACTCACTAGGTGGAGTATACAGTGGGTGGTTAATATAGTAGCATACTCACTAGGTGGTGTATATAGTGGGTGGTTAATATAGTAGCATACTCACTCGGTGGTGTATATAGTGGGTGGTTAATATAGTAGCGTACACACTCACTAGGGGGTGGTTAATATAGTAGCACACTCACTAGGTGGTGTATACAGGTTGGTTTATATAGTAGCATACTCACTAGGTGGTGTATATAGTGGGTGGTTAATATAGTAGCGTACTCACTAGGTGGTGTATATAGTGGGTGGTTAATATAGTAGCGTATTCACTAGGGGGTGGTGTAAATAGAGGGTGGTTAATATAGTAGCGTACTCACTAGGGCGTGGTGTATATAGAGGGTGGTTAATATAGTAGCGTACTCACTAGGTGGTGTGTATATAGTGGGTGGTTAATATAGTAGCGTACTCACTAGGTGGAGTGTATATAGTGGGTGGTTAATATAGTAGCATACTCACTAGGTGGTGTATATAGTGGGTGGTTAATATAGTAGCATACTCACTCGGTGGTGTATATAGTGGGTGGTTAATATAGTAGCGTACTCACTAGGGGTGGTTAATATAGTAGCACACTCACTAGGGGTGGTTAATATAGTAGCACACTCACTAGGGGTGTGTATACAAGTTGGTTAATATAGTAGCGTACTCAATAGGGGTGGTTAATATAGTAGTGTACTCACTAGGGCGTGGTGTATATAGAGGGTGGTTAATATAGTAGCGTACTCACTTGGGGGTGGTGTAAATAGAGGGTGGTTAATATAGTAGCATACTCACTAGGTGGTGTATATAGTGGGTGGTTAATATAGTAGCGTACTCACTAGGGGTGGTGTAAATAGAGGGTGGTTAATATAGTAGCATACTCACTAGGTGGTGTATATAGTGGGTGGTTAATATAGTAGCGTACTCACTCTGTGGTGTATATAGAGGGTGGTTAATATAGTAGCATACTCACTAGGTGGTGTATATAGTGGGTGGTTAATATAGTAGCGTACTCACTCGGTGGTGTATATAGAGGGTGGTTAATATAGTAGCGTACTCACTTGGGGGTGTGTAAATAGAGGGTGGTTAATATAGTAGCATACTCACTAGGTGGTGTATATAGTGGGTGGTTAATATAGTAGCGTACTCACAAGTGGTGTAAATAGAGGGTGGTTAATATAGTAGCATACTCACTAGGTGGTGTATATAGTGGGTGGTTAATATAGTAGCGTACTCACTAGGGGTGGTGTAAATAGAGGGTGGTTAATATAGTAGCATACTCACTAGGTGGTGTATATAGTGGGTGGTTAATATAGTAGCGTACTCACTCTGTGGTGTATATAGAGGGTGGTTAATATAGTAACGTACTCACTAGGGGTGGTGTATATAGAGGGTGGTTAATATAGTAGCGTACTCACTTGGGGGTGGTGTAAATAGAGGGTGGTTAATATCGTAGCATACTCACTAGGTGGTGTATATAGTGGGTGGTTAATATAGTAGCGTACTCACTAGGGGGTGGTGTAAATAGAGGGTGGTTAATATAGTAGCGTACTCACTAGGGGGTGGTTAATATAGTAGCGTACTCACTAGGGGTGGTGTATATAGAGGGTGGTGTGAATAGAGGGTGGTTAATATAGTAGCGTACTCACTAGGGGGTGGTGTATATAGTGGGTGGTTAATATAGTAGCGTACTCACTAGGGGTGGTGTATATAGGGTGGTGTGAATAGAGGGTGTTTAATATAGTAGCGTACTCACTAGGGGTGGTGTATATAGTGGGTGGTTATTATAGTAGCACACTCACTAGGGGGTGGTTAATATAGTAGCACACTCACTAGGTGGTGTATATACAGGTTGGTTTATATAGTAGCGTACTCACTAGGTGGAGTATATAGAGGGTGGTTAATATAGTAGCATACTCACTAGGTGGTGTATATAGAGGGTGGTTAATATATAGTAGCATACTCACTAGGTGGTGTATATAGAGGGTGGTTAATATCGTAGCATACTCACTAGGTGGTGTATATAGTGGGTGGTTAATATAGTAGCGTACTCACTAGGTGGTGTATATAGTGGGTGGTTAATATAGTAGCACACTCACTAGGGGGGGTGGTTAATATAGTAGCACACTCACTAGGTGGTGTATACAGGTTGGTTTATATAGTAGCGTACTCACTAGGTGGAGTATATAGTGGGTGGTTCATATATTAGCGTACTCACTAGGGGTGGTGTATATAGAGGGTGGTTAATATAGTAGCGTACTCACTAGGGGTGGTGTATATAGAGGGTGGTTAATATAGTAGCATACTCACTAGGTGGTGTATATAGAGGGTGGTTAATATAGTAGCATACTCACTAGGTGGTGTATATAGAGGGTGGTTAATATAGTAGCATACTCACTAGGTGGTGTATATAGAGGGTGGTTAATATCGTAGCATACTCACTAGGTGGTGTATATAGTGGGTGGTTAATATAGTAGCGTACTCACTAGGTGGTGTATATAGTGGGTGGTTAATATAGTAGCGTACTCACTAGGGGGTGGTGTAAATAGAGGGTGGTTAATATAGTAGCGTACTCACTAGGGCGTGGTGTATATAGAGGGTGGTTAATATAGTAGCGTACTCACTAGGTGGTGTGTATATAGTGGGTGGTTAATATAGTAGCGTACTCACTAGGTGGAGTATATAGTGGGTGGTTAATATAGTAGCATACTCACTAGGTGGTGTATATAGTGGGTGGTTAATATAGTAGCATACTCACTCGGTGGTGTATATAGTGGGTGGTTAATATAGTAGCGTACTCACTAGGGGGTGGTTAATATAGTAGCACACTCACTAGGGGTGGTTAATATAGTAGCACACTCACTAGGGGTGTGTATACAAGTTGGTTAATATAGTAGCGTACTCAATAGGGGTGGTTAATATAGTAGTGTACTCACTAGGGCGTGGTGTATATAGAGGGTGGTTAATATAGTAGCGTACTCACTAGGGGGTGGTGTAAATAGAGGGTGGTTAATATAGTAGCATACTCACTAGGTGGTGTATATAGTGGGTGGTTAATATAGTAGCGTACTCACTAGGGGGTGGTGTAAATAGAGGGTGGTTAATATAGTAGCATACTCACTAGGTGGTGTATATAGTGGGTGGTTAATATAGTAGTGTACTCACTCGGTGGTGTATATAGAGGGTGGTTAATATAGTAGCGTACTCACTTGGGGGTGGTGTAAATAGAGGGTGGTTAATATAGTAGCATACTCACTAGGTGGTGTATATAGTGGGTGGTTAATATAGTAGCGTACTCACTAGGGGTGGTGTAAATAGAGGGTGGTTAATATAGTAGCATACTCACTAGGTGGTGTATATAGTGGGTGGTTAATATAGTAGCGTACTCACTAGGGGGTGGTGTAAATAGAGGGTGGTTAATATAGTAGCATACTCACTCGGTGGTGTATATAGTGGGTGGTTAATATAGTAGCGTACTCACTAGGGGTGGTTAATATAGTAGCACACTCACTAGGGTGGTTAATATAGTAGCACACTCACTAGGGGTGGTGTATACAAGTTGGTTAATATAGTAGCGTACTCAATAGGGGTGGTTAATATAGTAGTGTACTCACTAGGGGTGGTGTAAATAGAGGGTGGTTAATATAGTAGCATACTCACTAGGGTGTGGTGTAAATAGAGGGTGGTTAATATAGTAGCGTACTCACTAGGGGGTGGTGTATATAGTGGGTGGTTAATATAGTAGCATACTCACTAGGTGGTGTATATAGTGGGTGGTTAATATAGTAGCGTACTCACTCGGTGGTGTATATAGAGGGTGGTTAATATAGTAACGTACTCACTAGGGGGTGGTGTATATAGAGGGTGGTTAATATAGTAGCGTACTCACTTGGGGGTGGTGTAAATAGAGGGTGGTTAATATCGTAGCATACTCACTAGGTGGTGTATATAGTGGGTGGTTAATATAGTAGCGTACTCACTAGGGGGTGGTGTAAATAGAGGGTGGTTAATATAGTAGCATACTCACTAGGTGGTGTATATAGTGGGTGGTTAATATAGTAGCATACTCACTAGGGGGTGGTTAATATCGTAGCGTACTCACTAGGGGTGGTGTATATAGAGGGTGGTTAATATAGTAGCGTACTCACTGGGTGGTGGTTAATATAGTAGCGTACTCACTAGGTGGTGTGTATATAGAGGGTGGTTAATATAGTAGCGTACTCAATAGGGGTGGTTAATATAGTAGTGTACTCACTAGGGCGTGGTGTATATAGAGGGTGGTTAATATAGTAGCATACTCACTAGGTGGTGGTTAATATAGTAGCGTACTCACTAGGTGGTGTATATAGAGGGTGGTTAATATAGTAGCGTACTCACTAGGTGGTGTATATAGTGGGTGGTTAATATAGTAGCGTACTCACTAGGTGGTGTATATAGAGGGTGGTTAATATAGTAGCGTACTCACTAGGTGGTGTATATAGTGGGTGGTTAATATAGTAGCGTACTCACTAGGGGTGGTGTAAATAGAGGGTGGTTAATATAGTAGCATACTCACTAGGTGGTGTATATAGTGGGTGGTTAATATAGTAGCGTACTCACTAGGGGGTGGTGTAAATAGGGTGGTTAATATAGTAGCACTCTCACTAGGTGGTGTATATAGTGGGTGGTTAATATAGTAGCATACTCACTAGGGGGTGGTTAATATAGTAGCGTACTCACTAGGGGTGGTGTATATAGAGGGTGGTTAATATAGTAGCGTACTCACTAGGGGTGGTGTATATAGAGGGTGGTTAATATAGTAGCACACTCACTAGGGGGTGGTGTATATAGAGGGTGGTTAATATAGTAGGCCATCCAGGCAGCAAAGCCCCAGTAGTAGGTGCAGTTCTGGAACACAGGAACACACTTTATCACACACAGGCTTCGTCCCAAATTGCACACTAATACCCTATATCCTGCACTACCTTTTAAAGGGGCGGCAGGGTAGCCTAGTGGTTAGAGCGTTGAACTAGTAACCGGAAGGTTGCAAGTTCAAACCCCCGAGCCGACAAGGTACAAATCTGTCGTTCTGCCCCTGAACAGGCAGTTAACCCACTGTTCCTAGGCCGTCATTGAAAATAATAATTTGTTCTTAACTGACTTGCCTAGTTAAATAAAAAATAAAAAACCAGTCATATGGGCCCTGGTCAAAAGTAGCGCATTACATAGGAAATAGGGAGCCAATTAGGATGCGGACCACAGTGTCAGATGACCCCAGAATCTCTCAGCAGGTTCAAAGGTCACCCTGGGTTGAAGAGACAGGCTAGGTTTCCCTAGATGAGGTATGTGTAAGGTGATACACTATCACGATGAGGTAAGAGGGCAACTAAGGCTGTGGTGTGTGTCAGAGAGAGAAAGAGACACAGTGAGTGTGTGTTATGAATGCCTGTACCATCAATGTGTGTGCATGTGTCAGTGTGTGTGTTATGAGTCAGTGTGTGTTATGAATGCATGAGTCAGTGTGTGTTATGAATGCATGAGTCATGTGTGTGTGTGTGTGTGTGTGTGTGTGTGTGTGTGTGTGTGTGTGTGTGTGTGTTATGAATGTGTGTGTATGAATGTGTGTGTCATGAATGTGTGTGTGTGTGAATGTGTGTGTGTGTGTGAATGTGTGTGTGTGTCAGTGTGTCAGTGTGTTATGTGTTATGAATGCGTGTGTGTGTACCGTGTGTGTGTGTTATGAATGTGTGTGTGTGTATGAATATGAATGTGTGTGTGCATGCGTCCGTGTGTGTGCATGCGTCAGTGTGTGTGTTATGAATGTGTGTGTGTGTACCGTCAGTGTGTGTGTGCATGCGTCAGTGTGTGTGTCACCTTGAAGATGTTGCGTAACGGCATGGTCCCGTGGGAGAAGCGATGGACAAACAGGGTCTCCAGGAGTCTCTTCAGGTAATGGAAGGAGTGACACATACAGGCTAGACTGGGATCACACAAACTACATTACCCAACATGCACCAGGATACTCACCATAGAAACCAAAGACAATGGTTCTCCTTATTCCTGCCATTCGTAGTTTGATGAACTAGAGTTCAACTAGCAGACAAATATGATTCACATCTAACAAGCGGCTCATTGCAGTTCCACTCAGATATACAGTCGTCTGTATGACCCAGTGTGTGTGTGTGTGTGTGTGTGAGATAGAGAGAGAGAGACTCACTGTACGACCCAGTGCTTGCTGGTGGTGAAGTCATATTTGGGGGCGTAGATGAAGGGAACACGGAAGTAGAACATTAGGTAGAGGAGGAGAGGACCACCATACTCTGTCAGAAACACCTGAGAGACAATCAGAGACGTATTTCAATTGACTGATTTCCTTATGTCAACTGTAACGCAGGAAAATATTTGAAATTGTTGCATTTATATTTTTTGTTCAGCATAATATAGTCCAGCTCCGGATCCTTCATCAACCCTGTTGTGTCAGAGCTCCGGATCCTTCATCAACCCTGTTGTGTCAGAGCTCCGGATCATTCATCAACCCTGCTGTGTCAGAGCTCCGGATCCTTCATCAACCCTGTTGTGTCAGAGCTCCGGATCATTCATCAACCCTGTTGTGTCAGAGCTCCGGATCATTCATCAACCCTGTTGTGTCAGAGCTCCGGATCATTCGTCAACCCTGTTGTGTCAGAGCTCCAGATCCTTCGTCAACCCTGTTGTGTCAGAGCTCCAGATCCTTCGTCAACCCTGTTGTGTCAGAGCTCCAGATCATTCATAAACTCTTGTCTGAGCAGCAAAGGACAAAGCCATTTTAAAAACTGTTGCTACGGTCATCATGAATAACTTACAAAACATAAGTGAACTTTTCTCCCTCCCTCTAGTCTGCCCAGCTCTCCTCCTCCTAGTGGATCACTGGTGTTTACGTGTTGGACTAACAGATGTCCAGTCAGCCAGCCGGGCAGGGAGGGTACATTTATCGCTCTGTTTTCCCACCTGTTCCTGCCTAACCGACAGTCACCCCTCCCTCTCCCCCCACGTCTTTCCCTCCCCCACGTCTCTCCCTCCTTCACGTCCCTCCCCCACGTCTCTCCCTCCTTCACGTCCCTCCCCCCATCCCTCCCCACGTCTCTCCCTCCCTCCCCCCGTCTCTCCCCCACCACTCTCCCCCCGTCTCTCCCCCACCCGCCTCCCTCCCCCACGTCCCTCCCTCCCCCACGTCCCTCCCTCCCCACATCCCTCCCCCCCCCCCCCCCTCCCTCCCTCCCCCACGTCCCTCCCTCCCCCACGTCTCTCCCTCCCCCACGTCTCTCCCTCCCCCACGTCTCTCCCGTCTCTTCATCCCCCAGTTAATGTGACAGGGACTTTAATAGTGATTCTCAACAAAAAGTAATATACACCAAGGTTAGGAGGAAACTAATAGCCACAAGTTAGTGTGCACACGTGTGTGTGGTATGCGTGTGTGTGGTATGCGTGTGGTATGCGTGTGGTATGCGTGTGTGGTATGCGTGTGTGGTATGCGTGTGTGTGTGGTATGCGTGTGCGGTATGCGTGTGTGCCTGTGTGTGTGGTATGCGTGTGTGTGCCTGTGTGTGTGGTATGCGTGTGTGGTATGTGTGTGTGGTATGCGTGTGCGGTACCATGCGTGTGCCTGTGTGTGTGCGGTACACGTGTGCCTGTGTGTGTGCCTGTGTGTGCCTGTGTGTGTGGTATGCGTGTGCCTGTGTGTGTGGTATCAACACTGTGTACCTGTGTGTGTGGTATGCGTGTGCCTGTGTGTGTGGTATGCGTGTGCCTGTGTGTGTGGTACGTGTGCCTGTGTGTACTCACGGTCACCCAGCTGATTTGAGCTCCCAGGTCTCGGAAGTAGAACTGGTTCACAGGAAGATGTGCAGAACATCCTCATCCTTTAGAGACTTACCCTCTAATAGGAGAGAGAAGAAGAGAATTCTGATTAATAACAGCCCCACAAACAACTGATCAGTCCTTACCCTCTACCAGCCTGCTACCATCACTACAGATATCAACACTGTCCTGTACCAGCCTGCTACCATCACTACAGATATCAACACTGTCCTGTACCAGCCTGCTACCATACTACACTGTCCTGTACCATACATACTACAGATATCAACACTGTCCTGTACCAGCCTGCTACCATCACTACAGATATCAACACTGTCCTGTACCAGCCTGCTACCATCACTACAGATATCAACACTGTCCTGTACCAGCCTGCTACCATCACTACAGATATCAACACTGTCCTGTACCAGCCTGCTACCATCACTACTATACTATAGATATCAACACTGTCCTGTACCAGCCTGCTACCATCACTACTATACTATAGATATCAACACTGTCCTGTACCAGCCTGCTACCATCACTACTATACTATAGATATCAACACTGTCCTGTACCAGCCTGCTACCATCACTACTATACTATAGATATCAACACTGTCCTGTACCAGCCTGCTACCATCACTACTATACTATAGATATCAACACTGTCCTGTACCAGCCTGCTACCATCACTACTATACTATAGATATCAACACTGTCCTGTACCAGCCTGCTACCATCACTACTATACTATAGATATCAACACTGTCCTGTACCAGCCTGCTACCATCACTACTATACTATAGATATCAACACTGTCCTGTACCAGCCTGCTACCATCACTACTATACTATAGATATCAACACTGTCCTGTACCAGCCTGCTACCATCACTACTATACTATAGATATCAACACTGTCCTGTACCAGCCTGCTACCATCACTACTATACTATAGATATCAACACTGTCCTGTACCAGCCTGCTACCATCACTACTATACTATAGATATCAACACTGTCCTGTACCAGCCTGCTACCATCACTACTATACTATAGATATCAACACTGTCCTGTACCAGCCTGCTACCATCACTACTATAGATATCAACACAGTATTCATACAGACTGAACAGCAGAAGACTGGTTTGGAGTTAGACTTACTTGGGTCTAGACGGATGGACTGTCTGGCTGCGTACCATTGAGGATCTGAGACAGACAGGTAGAGGGAGAGACCAGACAGGTAGAGGGAGAGGGAGAGACCAGACAGGTAGAGGGAGAGACCAGACAGGTAGAGGGAGAGACCAGACAGGTAGAGGGAGACCAGACAGGTAGAGGAGAGACAGACAGGTAGAGGGAGAGACAGACAGACAGACAACAGGGGGGGTAAACTCTTTAGCTTTATCTAATTGAAATACTGTATATTGAAGTGAATTTAATTGTAGTAGAATGTGCTTGCTGTGTGCTTGCTGTGTAATGTCAATCGAAGGTTGTACTCACGGCTTTTGTGGAACATAGACTTGATCTCCCCAATAGTGGCATTTGGCTCAACCTGCAAATCAAGAGAGATGAGTGGGACACACACACACACACACCTCCTTATTGGCCTTTCATGTGATTACCAGTAAATTTAGCTCTAGCTCTGGCCACACCCCCTGGGTACTGGGTATCAAACAGCTGGTATCACCACACACACACACACACACACACACACACTGCATAAATATAACAGACACATACAGCGCCAAAACACACACACATAGTCAAAGCCACACCGCAACAACAATCCCACAAAGACAATGACGCACACACAAAACCTGACGCACACACAACCATTTAACAGCGGCCACTCCCAGATTGATGCCAAGTCTGGAGATTTAGGGGCTTGCGCTGAACCCTGTTTCCCCAGCCAGACTGCCTCATCCTGGGGCTTAGCCCTGACATACCCCCCTAACTCCAGTCAGCAGGGACTGGATGGTTCTGCCCAGCCATGGGCCACTATAGCCAATACTAATCGCCGGGCAGAGGAACAACGGACAGTCCTTACTGGCTAGTTGATAAGGTCTAGGTGTTTGTACAAAGACTGTATTGAAGGTGGGTCACAACAGTCAAACTGAAAGGTTCTAAACACTGGACTCCCCACGAGGCTGCTCCATTCTTTTTGACATCCTGACAACATTCACCAGACATTCTACTACTACTGTATTTGTCTGTGACATCACAGAGGTCTTCCCTCAGACATTCTATTCTCTTTATGACATCACCGAGTTCCTTTTCAGACATTCTAGTCTACTTCTGACATCACAGGTCTTTCCCAGATATTCTACTCTCTCATGACATCACAGAGATTCTATTTATGACATTGCAGGTCTCCAATATATTCTAGTGTCTTCATGACATCAGAGGTCTTTCCCAGAGATTCTACTCTTTATAAAATCACAAAAAGTATTCTCCAGACATTATTTAATCTTTATGACATCACAGAGGTGAGGTCTTCAAGAGATTATAGTCTACTTGTGACATCACAGGTTTCTCCCAGACATTCCAGATAATTTACTTGACAACATTAGAATAACTCTATTCAACTCCACCAATATAGAATTCTAATAACCAAATCAAATACTAACTCCCACATCAAAGCCCTACTTCAGGAATCTCTATTTTCCAGGGGGCCGCAGTCTAAAGTGGGGGATGACGTGACCATGGAAACTGTGTTAAGCTGAGAACAGGTCTCAGAGCAGTGGTAATCCTGCGAGGACGTGACCTGATACCTTGCAGCTCCTGTATGCCCTACTAATATCACACTAACACCATACAGAACATAATACAGTGCTATTAAACCTATAACACCATGATAAACCTAGCTAGGTGTTACCTGTCATTTCTTAACCATCAGTCTATAACACCATGATAAACCTAGCTAGGTGTTACACCTGTCATTTAACCATCAGTCTATCACCATGATAAACCTAGCCAGGTGTTACACCTGTCATTTCAACCATCAGGCTATAACACCATGATAAACCTAGCTAGGTGTTACACCTGTCATTTTAACCATCAGTCTATAACACCATGATAAACCTAGCTAGGTGTTACACCTGTCATTTAACCATCAGTCTATAACACTATGATAAACCTAGCTAGGTGTTACACTCGTCATTTCTAACCTATCAGTCTATACACCATGATAAACCTAGCTAGGTGTTACAATCTGTCATTCAATATCGCCTATAACGCCATGATAAACCTAGCTAGGTGTTACACCTGTCATTTAACCATCAGTCTATAACACCATGATAAACCTAGCTAGGTGTTA
>NW_024609182.1:0-112500 GCF_018296145.1 Oncorhynchus tshawytscha
ATAATCTTTCCTATGAACCCATGTTAAATAAAAAAATAAACCTATTTTAATAACTAGTCAATTCAAGAAATAATAGAATTTCAAAGTTATGGTACACTTTGAATAGAGACTGGTGTTTCTCAATCATTTTATAATTAAATCCCTCCTATTCGGCTAATGCTTCTTTAATTATTTTTATTTATTACTTGTTTTGACACCTTTTTATTATTCTTACTGCAATCGCTTTATCACATCAGTGTTTTTATATTTGCTTATAACTTATTTTACTTTGATGTTCCTTAATTTCGTTCCCTTTGCCTAATAGTAGTTAAACTATGATAGGGATCACTCTGTAAATGTATTAAACTGATAGAGGATCACTTTTGGCCAGCCAGAAGAAGTTAAAAGCACCCTTCTTCAACTTTATACTCTGTCACAGGAGGGCTGCGCACTCCCTCTTCTGGACGTTCTGTCTAAACACACACAACCTGTCCTTATTTCTACGGTTCTATCCTCACACAGAATTATATTACAGCATTCTTCTCATTCATTCGTTTATTTTCATTCATTCATTCAATCCTTTTTGTTTTTACCTAAAAACAACACAGTCTTTCTTTATCGACTTAATACACTTCCAAAACATAAGCCTAGACTGATAGGATTTCTATGATATGACGAGACTACTGTCTAATCGGATCAGCTTGTCTTCATATCCTATTCATCCACCCCGTACTGATCTTTATTCTACGTTAGAGCAATATCGTGGCGTGACCTACTGACTTTACAAACCCCGTTTAGCGGAGCGTTTCTTATTCATAGGATTTCTTTTTGCAGTTGAACGCCGCACAATCAGGCTTCTTCCTGTTTTCTACATATTCACCCGTTCAGTCCTCCTTTTCAGAGCGGTAGCCATGAGTATTTATTTACTATATACTCACCCGTTCAGTCCTCCTTTTCAGACCGGTAGCCATGAGTATTTATTTACTAAATACTCACCCGTTCAGTCCTCCTTTTCAGAGCGGTAGCCATGAGTATTTATTTACTAAATACTCATCCGTTCAGTCCTCCTTTTCAGAGCGTTAGCCATGAGTATTTATTTACTAAATACTCATCCGTTCAGTCCTCTTCTTTGAAGCGGTAGCCATGAATATTTATCTAACTACTTATTTACGTTCTAACCATATAAGCAGGCAGCTGTAGCCCTGTGCCCGATTCCAGCCGCTCAGCCAGAGAGCGCAAAACAATCGCACCAGTCAGCCCACACGAAAGTCCCCCACATGAATGGCTCAACGAGGGGGCAGTCCGAATCACGCACCCGACACGGGTCGCTCGCTCAGGTTGAGTGAGCTGTGTTTACGCACATCTCAAAACAGATCCTGAAACGGTTTAGCCCGGCCAAACTGAATCAGACGGAACAACTCCCCCAATCAAACCAGACACATAGGTCCGTTCAAGCAGTCTGACCAGAGAATTCGTATTTGCTATACAATTTCCAAGCTAACACACACATGCAAATTCATTGAACTTCAAAAAGTTCTTTAGTTTCTATAGTTTTTAGGAAATTTGAGAGAGAGACTTACTTGACGTCCCTCCTGCTGAGACAGGATCTCTGAAGCAATCTACGCAAACATTTCAACTATTGTAAGTACTTACTTACCTTGTTATAGTTGGGCGGCCACCCTTGTTTGCCAGATTGTCCAAAGAACCCGCCGTCAGCCAAGAACGAATCAGCCCCTGTCACTCCTGGCAAGCTCGCCAAGTTCTGTCGTGGAAAATCGGTTCAAATATGACGCTTTCAAGAACTTTGTGAAATCAATAGGCTTTTAATTTAAAAAAGTATCGCAAGCCGGAGTGGTCCGCGGAACACACACCTTTTTCATTTTTACACATACAACATATGAGTCCATCCCACATGCAAATGAATTTACATCCCAATCCGTGCATCCTGCTTGTTCAGCCCAATAACTCCCACATCTGCTTTCCATTAGATCTTAATGATGACAAGACCCTTGCTTTGACCTAAAGATAATATACGTCCCTCTATCCTATATGCTTTGACCCTGTAATTAGCTCCATCTGTTCCTTTGTATGTGTGTCTTTATTTCGGATCAGCAGACTATGTGTCTCCATTTGTAGTGTTTCCAGCTGTCCTGGCGCCTATGTGTCGCCTTCTCTTCATGTGGTTGTCTAAGATCAGCAGACTATACATCTATGGCCTCCTCTGTTCTCCTCTCCTATACAATAGACAATGTATTTTACCAGAATGGCAAATGCACTCTATAAGTGTATCTCTCTCTTGTGTTACAGTATTTATGTTCCTCCATATATGTACATAATTTCTCCCATAGTATCAACAGTGTAGATATAAACTGGTATCAACAGTGTAGATATAAACTGGTATCAACAGTGTAGATATAAACTGGTATCAACAGTGTTCAGGTGGTGTTCAGGTTGGAAGACAGTACAGATATAAACTGGTATCAACAGTGTTCAGGTTGGAAGACAGAACAGATATAAACTGGTATCAACAGTGTTCAGGTCGGTGTTCAGGTTGGAAGACAGTACAGATATAAACTGGTATCAACAGTGTTCAGGTTGGGAGACAGTACAGATATAAACTGGTATCAACAGTGTTCAGGTTGGGAGACAGTACAGATATAAACTGGTATCAACAGTGTTCAGGTTGGGAGACAGTACAGATATAAACTGGTATCAACAGTGTTCAGGTTGGAAGACAGAACAGATATAAACTGGTATCAACAGTGTTCAGGTTGGAAGACAGAACAGATATAAACTGGTTTAAACAGTGTTCAGGTTGGAAGATTATTGGGTAGTTTGGTTCATCAGGCTGACCCACCGTCTTCATGGAGGAGATTACTGAGTAGTTTGGTTCATCAGGCTGACCCACAGTCTTCATGGAGGAGATTACTGAGTAGTTGGCCCCCGCGATATGTAACTGTTCAGGGAAGTTTGGAACCAATATACACAGGCAGTTAGGAAAGCAAAGGCTAGCTTTTTCAACCAGAATTGTGCATCCTGTAGCATAAACTCCAAAAGTTCTGGGACAAAAGTCCATGGAGAATAAGAACACCTCCTCCCAGCTGCCCACTGCTCTGAGGCTAGGAAACACTGTCACGATAAATCTACCATAATTGAGAATTTCAATAAGCATTTTTCTACGGCTGGCCATGCTTTCCACCTGGCTACCCCTACCCCGGTCAACAGCTCTGCACCCCGCACCCCGCTCTGCACCCCATTTCTCCTTCACCCATTTCTCCTTCACAATCTGGACCCTCTCTTTCTAAAATTATCCACCGCAATTGTTGCAACCCCTATTACAAGCCTGTTCAACCTCTCTTTCGTATCATCTGAGATCCCTAAAGATTGAAAGCTGCCACGGTCATCCCCCTCTTCAAAGGGGGAGACACCCTAGACCCAAACTGTTACAGACCTATATCTATCCTACCCTGCCAAGTTAACAAACAGATCAACAACCATTTCGAATCCCACATTACCTTCTCCGCTATGCAATCTGGCGTCAGAGTTGGTCATGGGTGCACCTCAGCCACGCTCAAGGTCCTAAACGACATCATAACCGCCATCGATAAAAGACAATACTGTGCAGCCGTATTCATCGACCTGGCTAAGGCTTTCAACTCTGTCAATCACCACATTCTTATCGACAGACAACAGCCTTTGTGTCTCAAATGACTGCCTCGCCTGGTTCACCAACTACTTCTTAGACAGAGTTCAGTGTGTCAAATTGGAGGGCCTGTTGTCCGGACATTTGGCAGTCTCTATGGGGGTGCCACAGGGTTCAATTCTCAGGCCGACTCTTTTCTCTGTATACATCAATGATGTCGCTCTTGCAGCTGGTGATTCTCTGATCCAACTCTACGTAGACAACACCATTCTGTATACTTCTGGCCCCTCCTTGGACACTGTGTTAACTAACCTCCAGACGAGCTTCAATGCCATACAACTCTCCTTCCGTGGCCTCCAACTGCTCTTAAATGCAAGTAAAACCAAATGCATGCTCTTCAACCGATCGCTGCCCGCCTGTCCAACATCACTACTCTGGATAGTTCTGAGTTAGAATATTTGGACAAATACAAATACCTAGGTGTCTGGTCCGTATGGGAGTTGCAGTGATGAGACTATAACTACCAATTGGAAACCATGAAATTGGGGAGAAAAAGGGGTAAAAACGAACAAGTTTGATTTGTAAATTAAACCCGTTTTAACAACGGATTCATTATATTGATGAATGACTCTAGTTGACAATGTCTGTCAACTTCAATGGTGTTTATTCATGAATATTTACAATCATATGTTTACACACTAGAAAGATATTCTACATTGTTGCTCCAGAGTGTCTTACTGAACATGACCCTGATTAGAGTGAAACATCATGTGTTTGACACAGAGACCACCTGACACAGGGACACTGAGGTGTCATCATGAACCCTAAACCCTGGATAGAGGGGCTCAGTGAACGTGGAGGTGAATGTGTGGAGGTGGGTCAGTGTGTCAGAGGAGGCTCTATAGAAGGACAGAGTGCCGGCTGGCCAGTCCAGATACACTCCTACTCTGTGGTAGCTGGAGGAGGGGACGTCTATGGTAGTGTCATTATTATTGTGACAGGCAATATAACTGTAGTCCGAGCAGTCCAGACTCCAGGACGTGTCATTGTATCCAAGACCACAGTCCTCAACCATTCCTCTCCTGTTGATTCCTTTATATGTCACTCCTATATCAGCCCTTCTCCCACTCCACTCTACCTCCCAGTAACAGCGCCCAGTCAGACCCTCTCTACACAGCACCTGTCTACAGTCCTCAAATCTCTCTGGGTGATCAGGATACGGCTGCTCCTCTCTCCTACATGTCACCTTTCTGTTCTCCTCAGACAGAGAGAGGAGTCTGTTTACTGTGTTTATGTCCAGTGTGAGATCACAGACATCTGATGGATGAAACCAGACACAATATTAGAAATCATCATCATTCACATTAGAATGTTAACTCACTTTTCACTAATTCATTTAATGTAGATGTTTCTAGGTATCAAAAGGAGAAGTTAAGGTAACTTGAGACTTGTTGAATGATCATATGTTATACTGTATAGTAATATAAAACACACTTATTCCCATTAATTACACACACACACACACACACACACACACACACACACACACACACACACACACACACACACATACGCACACACACACACACATACGCACACACACACAAAGCAACTCTTTGTAAACGTTGGTGTCCCTGATCTCTGCTTCTGTAGAACTACAGCTGATATTTAATATGACCAAGTCAGTAATGATGGTGGTCTTTGACTTAACTTGAATTAAGACTTATTCTTAGTCCTATTCTTCACATCAGTCAACACTCACATTTTCTAAGTCCAGGTTTCATTGTGTTCTCTCCACCATGTTCCACACTGTAGCGGTAAGCAGAAGAACAGACAGTCATGAGGGATACACCTGAACTCACACACACACACACACACACACATACTTTGTCCAAGCGGTGGTAAGAATGTTTGTCTTAACTAGCCTGATAAGTCAAACATGTCTGATATGAATATTGACATAAACCCTCTACATACTTGAGTTTCTCCAGTCTGCAGTGTGGATCCTCAAGTCCAGCAGAGAGCAGTCTGACTCCTGAGTCTCCTGGGTGATTGTAGCTCAGGTCCAGCTCTCTCAGGTGTGAGGGGTTTGACTTCAGAGCTGAGACCAGAGAAGCACAGCCTTCCTCTGTGACTAGACAGGCTGACAGCCTGCAAAGAGTCAAATCATATTAAAACCAGCTCAACGTTCAACACCATAGTGCCCCCAAGCTCATCAATAAGCTAAGGACCCTGGGACTAAACACCTCCCTCTGCAACTGGATCCTGGACTTCCTGACGGGCCACCCCCAGGTGGTAAGGGTAGGTAACAACACATCTGCCACGTTGATCCTCACCACAGGGGTCCCTCAGGGGTGTGTGCTCAGTCCCCTAATGTACTCCCTGTTCACTCATGACTGCACGGCCAGGCACGACTCCAACACCATCATCAAGTTTGCCGATGGCAAAACAGTAGTAGGCCTGATCACCGACAACAACTAGACAGCCTATAGGGAGGAGGTCAGAGACCTGGCCATGTGGTGCCAGGACAACAACCTCTCCCTCAATGTGATCAACACAAAGGAGATGATTGTGGACTACAGGAAAACGAGGACCGAGCACTCCCCCATTCTCATCGACGGGTCTGTAGTGGAGCAGGTTGAGAGCTTCAAGTTCCTTGGTGTCCACATCACCAGCAAACTAACATAGTCCAAGCATACCAAGACAGTTGTGAAGAGGGCACGACAAAACCACTGCATCTCAAGGCAAGAGGTGTCAATGCAGTCCCTGTTTCGAATCCATCACATCCAGCAGTGACTGGGAGTCCCATTGGGCAGCGCACTATTGGCCCAACGTTGTCCGCGTTTGGTAGGCCGTCATTGTAAATAAGAATTTGTTCTTAACTGACTTGCCAAGTTAAATAAAGGTTAAATTAAAAATACAAATACATTGTTGTAGGCTAATGCAATTAGCATGAGGTTGTAAGTAACAAGAACATTTCCCAGGACATAGACATATCTGATATTGGCAGAAAGCTTAAATTCTTGTTAATTTATGTGCACTGTCCAATTTACAGTAGCTATTACAGTGAAATAATACCATGTTTGAGGAGAGTGCATAGTTATGAACTTGAAAAGTTATTAATAAACCAATTAGGCACATTTGGCCAGTCTTGACACAACATTTTGAACAGAAATGTAATGGTTCATTGGATCAGCCTATAACTTTTCACATACAATGATGTATATTTATATATACATTTATATATGTTTTATTCTACTACATTGCTTTCACATTTCCACAAACTTCAAAGTGTTTCCTTTCAAATGGTATCAATAATATGCATATCCTTGCTTCAGTTCCTGAGCTACAGGCAGTTAGATTTGGGTCCTGAGCTACAGGAAGTTAGATTTGGGTATGTCATTATAAGGCAACATTTTTTTTTTAAATGGGTGTATCCTTAATGCTTATAAGCATTTCACTGTAAGCTCTGCACCTGACGCATGTGACAAATTGTATTTGATTTAGTCCGCCCATTTGCAGAAGTCATAAGTAATTCTGACAATTTTTCTTTTTAGTGTATTAAAATAGTCATGTATATGGTTGTAAAAACGATTGGATTTGCAGTTTGTTTTGGGTTATGTTTTGCCCAAAAGTAACTGAATGGTGGATAATGACTGGGGTAATTGTCTGTTTAAGTGAGAAGATAACATGATTCTAATCAATACTAAATTCATCCTGATGATGCCATGATTAATACAAAACATAAATCAATCTTGAAAGGCTACAAATACTTATTTTCCACCATAATTTGCAAATAAATTCATTAAAAATCCTACAATGTGATCTTCTGGATTTTTTTTTCTCATTTTGTCTGTCATAGTTGAAGTGTACCTATGATGAAAATTACAGGCCTCTCTTCATCTTTTTAAGTGGGAGAACTTGCACAATTGGTGGCTGACTAAATACTTTTTGCCCCACTGTATGTATGAATAGCCTCAAATAAAAGGTGACATTCTGTACTGTCACCTTATATGAAACATTCTATCTAAAATCCCAAATGCTGGAGCATAGCACCAGATTTAAAACTGTAAGCTTCACTGTCCAAACACATATGGTGTGGACTATGTGTGTCTGGTAAACACATGTGGATCTGGTGAACAGTTATCACTTGTTGACCAACTACAGGAATACTGACCTCAGAGTCTCCAGTTTACAGTGGGGATTCCCCAGTCCAGCAGAGAGCAGCTTCACTCCTGAATCCTTCAGGTCATTGTTACTCAGGTCCAGCTCTCTCAGGTGTGAGGGGTTTGACCTCAGAGCTGAGACCAGAGAAGCACAGCCTTCCTCTGTGACTAGACAGCCTGACAGCCTGCAAAGAGTCAAATCATATTAAAATCACACTGCTATTCTTTGGTGGTGAAAATAATGGCAGTATATTTTTTCAACATATTCAGATATATCAGTGTCCTGAAACCTTCCATATCTATTCATTTATAAATGTATCATTATTATAAACTACAAATGATCATTTATAGTATTATCTACAAATGCTTGATCTTATTTGCATAGTATTATCATTGCATAGTATTATCATTGCATAGTAGTATCATTGCATAGTATTATCTTTGCATAGTATTATCATTGCATAGTATTATCATTGCTTATCATTGCATAGTAGTATCATTGCATAGTATTATCATTGCATAGTATTATCATTGCATAGTAGCATCATTGCATAGTATTATCATTGCATAGTATTGCTTATCATTGCATAGTATTATCATTGCATAGTATTATCATTGCATAGTATTGCATAGTATTGCATAGTATTGCATAGTATTGCTTATCATTGCATAGTATTATCATTGCATAGTATTATCATTACATAGTATTATCATTGCAGTGTTGCTTGTAGATAGAAACATGTAGAGTACAAATATTTGAGTAGACTGACCAGACCAGTTTAAAAAGCAGTATCAGTCAAAAGACAGACAGTGAGGAATCAGATTTAGATTGTATTGAGTATACAGTCCACACCATATCTATTTAGACAGTGAGGTATCAGATTTAGATTGTATTGAGTATACAGTCCACACCATATCTATTTTGACAGTGAGGTATCAGATTTAGATTGTATTGAGTATACAGTCCACACCATATCTATTTAGACAGTGAGGTATCAGATTTAGATTGTATTGAGTATACAGTCCACACCATATCTATTTAGACAGTGAGGTATCAGATTTAGATTGTATTGAGTATACAGTCCACACCATATCTATTTAGACAGTGAGGTATCAGATTTAGATTGTATTGAGTATACAGTCCACACCATATCTATTTTGACAGTGAAGCTAACATTTTAAACGTGGCTCTGTACTCTAACATTTTGAAATTGGAATCAAATTTTTCAAATATTTTTATTTTAGGATATTTTAATACATATCTGTTTCCCAGTTATCAACAGTTATCACTTGTTGACCAACTACAGGAACACTGACCTCAGAGTCTCCAGTTTACAGTGGGGATTCCCCAGTCCAGCAGAGAGCAGCTTCACTCCTGAATCCTTCAGGTCATTGTTACTCAGGTCCAGCTCTCTCAGGTGTGAGGGGTTTGACATCAGAGCTGAGACCAGAGAAGCACAGCCTTCCTCTGTGACTCCACAGCCTGACAGCCTGCAAAGAGATCATCATGATTTCACAAACACACTGTTATAATCCAAGATGGCGTAGCATTCGAACATGTTTGTTTTTGTCCAGTGTAAATATTCAGGTTTTTTTTGGTCTATTTTTGTATTTTGTTTTTTAAATTGATTTCAATCTCTTTTTCCTTTTTCAAATGATATATCACTTCCTGCAACCCGCCTCACCCCATTACCTTTAGCTGCTTTTAGCCCGGATAATACCTGCTAGTCTGCACAGCGCGATATCAACCCAGAGCATATCGGACTGATTTTCTCCACTCGATCACCGGATTCCTGCAGCAAGATCTCGACCATTACATCGGATCATCACCGGTAGCTAGCTGCTACCGGGAGGCTCTGCCCCGAAGCTAATGAGCTAAGCCCATCTCCCGGCTAGCCGATAAAGTACACCAGCTAACTTTTGGGCTACAATACCTCCTTTGCCAATTGGTCTGGACCCTTTATTGTCGACATGAGCCCCGCCAATCCATCACGACTGGTCTGCCGATGTAATTGTCCAATTGTTTTCAACATGTTTTTCCGTTGTGATGCCGCAGAAGAGCCATCTGCTTGTCCCGACCCGCTAGCTTTCTGAACACCGTGTCTCCCGGCCCGGCCCGCTAGTTTCTGAACGCCGTGTCTCCCGACCCGCTAGCTTTCTGAACGCCGTGTCTCCCGACCCGCTATCTTTCTGAACACCGTGTCTCCCGACCCGCTAGCTTTCTGAACGCTGTGTTTCCCGACCCGCTAGCTTTCTGAACGCCGTGTCTCCCGACCCGCTAGCTCTCTGAACGCCGTGTCTCCCGACCCGCTAGCTTTCTGAACGGCGTGTCTCTCGGCCCGCTAGCTTTCTGAACGCCGTGTCTCCCGACCCGCTAGCTTTCTGAACGGCGTGTCTTCCGGCCCGCTAGCTTTCTGAACGCCGTGTCTCCCGACCCGCTAGCTATCTGAACACCGTGTCTCCCGGCCCGCTAGCTTTCTGAACGCCGTGTCTCCCGACCCGCTAGCTTTCTGAACGCTGTGTTTCCCGACCCGCTAGCTTTCTGAACGCCGTGTCTCCCGACCCGCTAGCTTTCTGAACGCCGTGTCTCCCGACCCGCTAGCTTTCTGAACGGCGTGTCTCTCGGCCCGCTAGCTTTCTGAACGCCGTGTCTCCCGACCCGCTAGCTTTCTGAACGCCGTGTCTCCCGACCCGCTAGCTATCTGAACACTGTGTCTCCCGACCCGCTAGCTTTCTGAACGCCATGTCTCCCGGACCGCTAGCTTTCTGAACGCCGTGTCTCCCGACCCGCTAGCTATCTGAACACTGTGTCTCCCGACCCGCTAGCTTTCTGAACGCCATGTCTCCCGGACCGCTAGCTTTCTGAACACAGTGTTTCCTGCTCACCTACCGTAGTAGCGACTACCTGTCTCACCTATTGCTGCTCAGTGGACCCTTATGATCACTCGGCTACATAGCTGATGCCTCCTGGACTGTTCACTAACACGGTACTTCATTTTGTTTATCTGTCGGTCCCAGCATCAAACTCAGGTCCTGTGGGTACCTAACTGACCATCTCTGCCCATTCATCGCCTTTTACCCGTTGTTGTTGCCTTAGCTGTTTACCCATTGTTGTTGCCTTAGCTGTTTACCTGTTGTTGTTGTTGTCTTACCCACTGTTGTCTTAGCTCTCCCAATCAACACTTGCTTTATGCCTCTCTCTAATGTCAATATGCCTTGTCTACTGCTGTTTATTGTTATTGTTTTATGTTACTGTGGAGCCCCCAGTCCGCTCAATATGTCTTAGATAGCTCTTTTGTCCCACCCCCACACATGTGGAGACCTTAACTAGCTTAACTGGTGCCTCCAGAGATGCAACCTCTCTCATTGTCACTCTATGCCTAGGCTTACCTCCACTGTACTCGTATCCTACCATACCCTTGTCTGTACATCATGCCCTGAATCTATTCTACCACGCCCAGAAATCTGCTCCTTTTATTCTCTGTTCCCAATGTACTAGACGACCAGTCCTTATAGCCTTTAGCCTCACCCTTATCCTACTCCTCCGTTCCTCTGGTAATGTAGAGGTTACCCCCAGTACTACACCCATTCCCCAGGCACTCTCATTTGTTGCCTCCTGTAACTGTAAAAGCCTTGGTTTCATGCATGTTAACATCAGAAGCCTCCTTAATGTTATTCACTGCTTTCGCTCACTCCGCCAACCCTGATGTCCTTGCCATGTCTGAATCCTGGCTTAGGAAGGCCACCACAAATTCTGAAATTTCCATCCTCATCTACAACATTTTCCATCAAGATACAACTGGGGAGGAGTTGCAATCTACTGTAGAGTTAGCCTGCAGAGTTATGTTATACGATCCAGGTCTGTGCCCAAACAGTTTGAGCTTCTACTTTTAAAAATCCACCTTTCCAGAAATAAGTCTCTCACTGTTGCTGCTTGTTATAGACCCCCTCAGTCCCCAGCTGTGCCCTGGACACCATATGTGTATTGATATCCCCCATCTATCTTCAGAGTTCGTACCGGCCGTCCTACAATCTAAGATAGATGCCCTCAATCTCACACAAATGATCAAGGAACCTACCAGGTACAAGCCTAAATTGGCAAACATGGGCACCCTCATAGATATCATCCTGACCAACTAGCCCTCTAAATACACCTCTGCTGTCTTCAACCAGGATCTCAGCGATCACTGCCTCATTGCCTGCATCCGTAATGGGTCAGCGGTCAAACGACCTCCACTCATCACTGTCAAACGCTCCCTAAAACACTTCAGCGAGCAGGCCTTTCTAATTGACCTGGCCAGCGTATCCTGGAATGATATTGACCTCATCCCATCAGTAGAGGATGCCTGGTTGTTCTTTAAAAGTGTTTTCCTCACCATCTTAAATAAACATGCCCCATTCAAAATGCCCCAAAAAAAAAATGAACTAAGAACAGATATAGCCCTTGATTCACTCCAGACCTGACTGCCCTTGACCAGCACAAAAATATTCTGTGGCGTTCTGCACTAGCATCGAATAGCCCCGTGATATGCAACTTTTCAGGAAAGTTAGGAACCAATATACACAGTCAGTTAGGAAAGCAAAGGCTTTTTCAAACATACATTTTCATCTTGTAGCACTAACTCCCCAAATATTTGGGACACTGTAAAGTCAATGGAGAATAAGAGCACCTCCTCCAAGCTGCCCACTGCACTGAGGCTAGGAATCACTGTCACCACTGATAAATCTATGATAATCGAGAAGTTAAACAAGCATTTCTCTACGGCTGGCCTTGCTTTCCACCTGGCTACCCCTACCCCGGCCAACAGCACTGCACCCCCACAGCAACTTGCCCAAGCCCCCCAGCTTCTCCTTCACCAAAATCCAGATAGTTGATGTTCTGAAAGAGCTGCAAAATCTGGACCCCTACAAATCAGCTGGGCTAGACAATCTGGACCATCTCTTTCTAAAATGATCAGCCACAGTTGTTGCAACCCTTATTACTAGTCTGTTCAACCTCTCTTTCGTATCGTCTGAGATTCCTAAAGATTGAAAGCTGCCGCGGTCATCCCCTCTTCAAAGGGGTGACACTCTAGACCCAATTCAATGAACACCGAAAAAACAAATACAAACAAGAGAGAGACAACGATAGACAGCTGCCTCTGATTGGGAACCATACCAGTCTAACAAAGAAATAGAAAACATAGATTGCCCACCCTAGTTACACCCTGACCTAACCAAATAGAGATTTTAAAGGATCTCTAAGGTCAGGATGTGACACCCAAACTGTTACAGATCTACAGTTGAATTCGGAAGTTTACGGAAGTTTACATACACCTTAACCAAACACATTTAAACTCAGTTTTAATCGTAGTAAAAATTCCCTGTCTTAGGTCAGTTAGGATCACCACTTTATTTTAAGGATGTGAAATGTCAGAATAATAGTAGAGAGAATGATTTATTTCAGCTTTTATTTCTTTCATCACATTCCCAGTGGGTCAGAAGTTAACATACACTCAATTAGTATTGAACATACTTTTTCTGAAATAAATATTATAGTTTGATTACATTTTACGGTATCTTAGGAGTAAAAATAAACATATTTTGAATTGATGAAACAAAGTTTAGGAGTAGATTGTCAGATTCCTTTCTCTGCATATTGAACGAGTGGATTACTCAAATCGATGGCGCCAACTAAACTGTCTTTTGGATTTTCAAAAAGTAAGTGAATGTTTAAATCGCTATTTCGCTATTTGTGAATTTATGATACCTATGCGGGTGGAAAAATATTTTGATGTGGGGCGCCGTCCTAAAACAATCGCATGGCATGCTTTCACTGTAATAGCTACGGTAAATCGGACAGTGCAGTTAGCAATAATATAAGCTTTCAGCCGAAATAAGACACATACTGTATGTACCTAAATGGTTAATATCCGTATTATTTATGATTATTTATTGGAATTGCCCTCCCTCCAGTTTCATCGGAAGTTGTCCCTGTAACGGTTTTCTAGTGGTGAGCGGGATACCTAGCCATGTTTATTTAAAAAAGGAACCGTCTTGCCAAAACTGTAGTTTGTAACAAGAAATTTTAGGAGTGGTTGAAAAGTTGGAGTGGTTGGATTTAAGGAGTGGTTGGAATTTTATGACGCCAACCTAAGTGTATTTTATCTTCCGACTTCAACTGTGTATCCATTCTGTCTAAAGTCTTCGAAAGCCAAGTTAACAAACAGATCACCGACTATTTTGAATCCCACCATACTTTCTCCGTTATGCAATCTGGTTTACGAACTGGTCATGGGTGCACCTCAGCCATGCTCAAGGTCCTAAATTATATCATAACCGCCATCGATAAAAGACAGTACTGTGCAGCCGTCTTCATTGATCTGGCCAAGGCTTTTGACTCTGTCAATCACCGTATTCTTATCGGCAGACTCAACAACCTTGGTTTCTCAAATGACTGCCTTGCCTGTTTCACCAACTACTTCTCAGATAGAGTTCAGTGTGTCATATCGGATGGCCTGTTGTCCGAACCTCTGGCAGTCTATAAGGGGGTTCCACAGGGTTCAATTCTCGGGCCAACTCTTGTCTCTGTATATATCAATGATGTAATTTACAAAATAGCCTCCAACACTCTACTCAGCAAATTGGATGTAGTCTATCACAGTGCCATCCGTTTTGTCACCAAAGCCCCATATACTACCCACCACTGCGACCTGTATGCTCTCGTCAGCTGGCCCTCGCTACATATTCGTCGAATCCACTGGCTCCAGGTCATCTATAAGTCTTTTCTAGGTAAAGCTCTGCCTTATCTCAGCTCACTGGCCAGCATAACAACACCCACCCTGTAGCACACATTCCAGCAGGTATATGTCACTGGTCACCCCCAAAGCCAACACCACTATGGCACTATGGCCTATCTATTGCCTTAATTCCCTAATCGTACTACGCACTACCTTTGGCCGCGTTTTCTTCCAGCTCTCTGCTGCCAATGACTGGAACGAATTGCAAAAATCACTGAAGGTGGAGACTTATATCTCCCTCACTAACTTTAAGCATCAGCTGTGAGAGCAGTTTACTGATCGCTGCAGCTGTACACAGCCCATCTGTAAATAGCCCACCGAACTACCTCATCCACATATTGCCCATCAGACCATTCAACTACCAGTTTACCGATCACAGCCCATCTGTAAACTACCTCATCCCCATATTGCCCATCAGCCCATTCAACTACCTCATCCCCATATCGCCCATCAGCCCTAGTTGTTTTGCTATTCTGCACCCCAGTATTTCAAGTTGCACATCATCATCTGCACATCTATTCACTCCAGTATTACTGTTAAATTGTAATTATTTCGCAACTATGGCCTATTTATTGCCTTACCTCCAAAAATCTAATTTCATTTGTTACTGACTGTACGCTTTTTTATGTGGAACTCTGTGTTGTTGTCTTTTTGTTGCACTGCTTGGCTTTATCTTGGCCGCAGTTGTAAATGAGAACTTGTTCTCAACTGGCCTAACTGGTTAAATAAAGGTCAAATCATTTTTTTAAATGGTTCATTTAACATCAGCAGTGTAGAAGGACAATGGCAGATGCATTTGTAATTATTTTTTTTTTTTCCACAAACAACATATAGATTCATCTTCCGTCTCCTAGAATTGAATGGTCATATTGTTATACTAATGTGAACACCAATGATTCAATATGTTACTTTTCTTTAAACTGAATATTTCTTCCTGATGATTTATTCTTATATGCCATTTTATTTACTCACAGAACAGCTCTGGAGGCTTTGACCACTGGCAGCAGCCTCAGAAGACCTTCCTCTGATCTGGAGTATTTCTTCAGGTCAAACACATCCAGCTCCTTTTCTGAAGTCAGCAACACAAAGACCAGAGCTGACCACTGTGCAGGTGACAGGTTGTCTCTAGAGAGACTTCCTGATCTCAGGTAGCTTTGGATCTCCTCCACTAGAGAATGGTCATTCAGTTCATTCAGACAGTGGAACAGATTGATGCTCCTCTCTGGAGAGGGATTCTCCCTGATCTTCTCCTTGATGTACTTGACTGTTTCTTCATGGCTCTGTGAGCTGCTTCTTGTCTTTGTCAGTAGACCTCGTAAGTGCTTCTGATTGGACTCCAGTGAGAGGCCCAGAAGGAAGCGGAGGAAAAGGTCCAGGTTTCCTGTCTCACTTTGTAAGGCTTTATCCACAGCACTCTTGTAGACAGTAACTTCAGGCTCGTCACTGAACAGCGAAGAAAAGATACTGGACTTTGTTTGCAGTTTGTCCATAAGATTCTCATTGTTGTTGATGAATGAGAGGAACACATATACAGCAGCCAGAAACTCCTGAATGCTCAGATGAACAAAGCAGTACACCTTGTCCTGGTACAGCACACATTCCTCTTTAAAGAGCTGTGTGCACAATCCTGAGTACAGTGAGGCTTCATTTACATCAATGCCAGCCTCTTTCAGGTCTTCTTCATAGAAAATCAGATTGCCCTTCACAAGCTGTTGAAAAGCCAGTTTTCCCAGTGACAGAATGCTCTCTTTATTCCAGTGTGGACCTGTCTCTTCTTTCCCAAGATACTTTTCATTCTTCTGTTTGGTATGAAACACCACAAGGTGTGTGTACATCTCAGTCAGAGTCTTGGGCATCTCTTCTCTCTGATGTTTCAGCATGTGTTCAAGGACTGTTGCAGAAATCCAACAGAAGACTGGAATGTGGCACATGATGTGGAGGCTCCTTGATGTCTTTATGTGTGAGATGATTCTGCTGGCCAGGTCCTCATCACTGAATCTCTTCCTGAAGTACTCCTCCTTCTGTGGGTCATTGAACCCTCGTACCTCTGTCACCTGGTCAACACACCCTGAAGGGATCTTATTGGCTGCTGCAGGTCGGGTAGTTATCCAGAGGAGAGCAGAGGGAAGCAGATTTCCCTTGATGAGATTTGTCAGCAGAACATCCACTGAGGTTGACTCTGTGACGTTACAACAGATCTTGTTCTTCTGGAAGTCTAGGGGCAGTCGGCACTCATCCAGACCATCAAAGATGAACAGAACTTTGTACTTGTCGTAGTTGGAGATTCTTGATTGTTTGGTTTCTATTGAGAAGTGATTAAGAAGTTTAATGAAAGTGAGATTTTCACCTTTCATCAAATTCAGCTCCCGGAAAGGGAATGAAAATACAAGTTGGACATCCTGATTTGCTTTTCCTTCAGCCCAGTCCAGAATGAACTTCTGCACAGAGACTGTTTTTCCAATGCCAGCGACTCCCTTTGTCAGCACAGTTCTGATAGGTTTGTCTTGTCCAGTTAAGGGTTTGAAGATGTCGTTACATTTGATTGCAGTCTCTGGTCTTGCTTGTTTCCTGGTTGTTGTCTCAATCTGTCTCAGCTCATGTTCATTATTGACCTCTCCTGTTCCACCCTCTGTGATGTAGAGCTCTGTGTAGATGTTATTGAGAAGTGTTGGGTTTCCTTGTTTAGCGATCCCCTCAAATACACATTGAAACTTCTTCTTTAGATTAGATTTGAGTTCACGTTGACAAATCACAGCAGGATCATCTGAATCTAGAAATAACACAGAGGATATTAATATTACTGTTTTAATGCCTACAGTATTGTAGGACTGTTATAAAGTTTTACATTATAATAATGTATTCCCTTAGCTGACTGTATAAATGTGTAATGCTTTCATAATGCATTACAGACTGGTGTGACTGATTATATTATTATTGGTATTATTGATGGTATTATTAATGTTGTCTCTCTCTCTCTAAATTAATCACCACAACACATCCCTGCTGCTACTTGATGAGGTCACTAGGTGTTGTGTTAAGGCTGCTACAATATCATTGAGTTACACAGCTACTTTAGCTGTACTTTAGCTACAGCTTTTAAATGTTATAAAACAGCATTCAACATGAGGCAGACAGATCTTACATTTCTCCAGTGTGTCAGCAAGCTCCTTCTGGTTCATTTTCCTCAGGATGTGCAGTGTGATCTTCAGAGCCCCCTCTCTGGCACTGCTCTCCTGCTTCTCATCTTCAGCATCCACCACTTCCTTATCCTGCTTCTGACTCTCAAAGCCTTCTGGGAGTTCTGGACTAAGAATCCTCTTGAACATCTTCAGCTCGTTCTTCAAAAATGTCATAATATTCTCTTCAAGCAACTGAAATAAATGAGGTAAAAAGTTAAGCAAGAGAATAAATGCTTTCTCATTAATACATGAAGGAATGATTGACAGATTACATTTTCTTGAGATAAACAAAATCAAATGTACATAACAGGACCACATACACTGAATATGGAGGCCAGGTCTGTTTGATGACTCTGGGAAGACTGACCACTGAGAATCTCTGACTCTGATCTCTCCTGTTGGTTTCTGTGGACAAAACATGAGATTACATCTCCTCATCCAGGAGTACACACACACACACACACACACACACACACACACACACACACACACACACACACACACACACACACACACACACACACTGTTGTGTTGTGTTTGTTTAATTTTGTTTCAGGACTATGAAAATGGACAAAAGGATTAGCCTATGGATTATGAAAACAACAACAATAAATGGGAAAATGGGAGAGGAGAAATGACTAGAGACAGTGTTGTTTAACTCACTGATCAGGACCCATGAGTTCTTCTTACCTTTGTTCAGTAGAAAAGTCTCCCTCTCTAAAGTTTAGAGGAGGATTCATAGACCAGTCACTCTTCATGGACACACAGCTGGGAACAGGGGAGGCTGGTCTCTTCCGCTTGTTTGGGCTTCAACACAACAGAGACAAACAGTACATCTCATCTACTCTGAGCTCAGATGGGGAAACAATAAGAAGAGTTTCATTCCAAAAAGCTATATATCCATTTTCAGAAATGTTCGTAAATTAGCTTTTATTGTTTACAGAAATGTTGAATGATATTGGTGTGTTTTTTCACTATCTAATCAATGGCATGGGGTTGTTCAATGACAGATCTATTTGTTTAAAACTCGATGTTGTCATTTCAGAGAGAAATAATCATGTTTTTTTGCTAAATGCTATATATCTGCCTCACTCTCAGAGAAATCAGCAGTACAGTTTTACACATTCAAATGTGATCGACCGGCTCGATTCGGTCTTATATCGCAACATTTGAATTTTTTTTTCCACTTTGGATATAAGCAGAGACTCAGGGCTAGAAATTGTAAATCACACATTACATTTGAGGAACAATGGAAAAGTAATTCTGCTTTAAACGTTGATAAACTTGAAACCTCACTTTTGAGAAAATTACCTTTGAATGTTTTGGTTCCTACTGGAGAGCTCTTCTTTGTCTACAGGGCTGTTACTTTGGCAGATAATGTCACCCATCTAAATAAATATTTAATTATATATATATAGCTCTTGTGTTACTTTGGCAGATAATGTCACCCATCTAAATAAATATTTAATTATATATATATAGCTCTTGTGTTACTTTGGCAGATAATGTCACCCATCTAAATAAATATTTAATTATATATATATAACTCTTGTGTTACTTTGGCAGATAATACATCTATGTTTTATATATTTATATATAAATACAGTGGGGCAAACAAGTATTTAGTCAGCCATCAATTGTGCAAGTTCTCCCACTTAAAAAAGATGAGAGGCCTGTAATTTTCATCATAGGTACACTTCAACTATGACAGACAAAATGAGAAAAAAAAATCCAGAAAATCACATTGTAGGATTTTTATGAATTTATTTGCAAATTATGGTGGAAAATAAGTATTTGGTCAATAACAACAGTTTATCTCATTACTTTGTTATATACCCTTTGTTGGCAATGACAGAGGTCAAACGTTTTCTGTGACAGTATATACATATGAGATGAGTAATGTAGGGTATGGTAACATTATAGCTGGCTTAACAGTATATATATATATATACTGTATATATATATAATGTATATATATATAGATTAGTAATGTAGGGTATGGTATCATTATATGTATATAGATGAGTAATGTAGGGTATGGTAACATTATAGCTGGTTTAACAGTATATAACAGTATATATAGATGAGTAATGTAGATGAGATTAGTAATGTAGGGTATGGTATCATTATAGCTGGTTTAACAGTATATATATATGAGATGAGTAATAGGGTAGGGTAACATTATAGCTGGATGAGATGAGTAATGTAGGGTATGGTATCATTATAGCTGGTTTAACAGTATATATATATGAGATGAGTAATGTAGGGTAGGGTAACATTATAGCTGGTTTAACAGTATATATATATGAGATGAGTAATGTAGGGTAGGGTAACATTATAGCTGGTTTAACAGTATATATATATAGATTAGTAATGTAGGGTATGGTATCATTATAGCTGGTTTAACAGTATATATATATAGATTAGTAATGTAGGGTATGGTAACATTATATGAAGTGGCCTTGTTTAATTCTTAACTGGCTTGCCTAGTGAAATAAAGGTTCAATAAAAAATAATGACCTAGTTGTACCGTGGGATTCGAAATGGTCGGTGATCTGTTTGATAACTTCGATGCTGCTGGTAGAGTCGCTAGCCAGCTTACCTATCTGTACCAACTAACCTGGTTAGCTAGCAGCTCGTTCGTCTGTCCTAATGACGAATCTGGTGAACTACAAAATGAAACTTGGATAGAGAGTGAAAAGGATCTGGCTACACTCATACTGTCCCTGACTGTAAAGCAAAAAGCAAATTGAACAATAAACTTCGGACATGCGCAACATCACATTGTTAATAAATAATCCTAAATTGGGCAATTGAAGACAACTAGGACGCAATATGAGTTTGATGAAAATTAACATTGTTGTAGGCATCATTATTGGCAAGGGAATTGATACCTACTATGCCAAAGATATTTAGAGTGTGAAGAGTGTTGATATAACGGTAATATTGTCAAAACCAAAAACTTGTAAGAACCATCAGAATGGGTAAAAAATATATATGCATGCCAACATATTCGTCAATATTTAGGAGTAGGCAAAGTGGTCGTGTCATGTGAAAATTCTATAAAATGTCTTACATTGCAATGAGTACAGTCAGGGAGCCGTGGAACCCCTGCAGTACCTCCACAGACCCCAGATTGAGAACCCCTTCAGTACCCCTGCAACACCTTCACAGACCCCGGATTGAGAACCCCTGCAATACCTCCACAGACCCCGGATTGAGAACCCCTGCAATACCTCCACAGACCCCGGATTGAGAACCCTGCAATACCTCCACAGACCCCGGATTGAGAACCCCTGCAGTACCTCCACAGACCCCGGATTGAGAACCCCTGCAGTACCTCCACAGACCCCGGATTGAGAACCCCTGCAGTGCCTCCACAGACCCCGGATTGAGAACCCCTGCAGTACCTCCACAGACCCCGGATTAAGAACCCTGATTCAGCAGATGCTCTTATCCAGAACGCTTTACAGTAAGTGCATTCATCTTAAGATATCAAGTGAGACATCCACTTATCACAGTCAGATATACAGGATACAAACTTTACATTTCAGCTAAACAATGGATATATAGTGTTTTGCTACAAAAAAAAAAAAAAAACATTTTCATACACATCTAGAATCTATTAATTAGAGATCTGAGAACAGTAGTTTTGAAGGTACCCAAGAGCAACTATGTCTGATTAAAAAACAAATGTGAAAAATTGTGAATAGCATTTGGAAATAAACTCTTAATAATTCTTAAACAAAATTGTTATCTCACCTCTTCGCTTTGGTGTCATGTTCCCCAGAGACTCATTTTAGAGCAGGGCCCCCTCCTCTCTCTCCCCAGTGAGACTCATTTTAGAGGCAGGGCCCCCTCCTCTCTCTCCCCAGAGAGACTCATTTTAGAGAACAGACCCTAAACAGATATCCAACATGTCGATTGTGGTAAACACAGTAATTATTGAATGTCAGTTGTAATCATTTATTAATGATCTCTTATAATACATTTACTAATATACACATCGAAGCAGTCGATTTAATTCAATCACGTGAATATGTATTTGTGAAATGACATCTCCATGGTAACTGTCAATAATAATAATAAGTCACTGTTTGTTAAGGTAGTTATAGACAGTACAGCAACAATAATAATAATAAGTCACTGTTTGTTAAGGTAGTTATAGACAGTACAGCAACAATAATAATAATAAGTCACTGTTTGTTAAGGTAGTTATAGACAGTACAGCAACAATAATAATAATAAGTCACTGTTTGTTAAGGTAGTTCTAGACAGTACAGCAACAATAATAATAATAATAATAATAATAATAATAAGTCACTGTTTGTTAAGGTAGTTATAGACAGTACAGCAACAATAATAATAATAATAATAATAATAATCATAAGTCACTGTTTGTTAAGGTAGTTCTAGACAGTACAGCAACAATAATAATAATAATAAGTCACTGTTTATTAAGGTAGTTATAGATAGTACAGCAACACCAGGCCATGTCTCACAATAATTTTTTATTAATTAAAGTAGAATACTTTCAATATGTTATTTACTAAATGTATCTGAGAATGTAGACAGAAGGGCTAAAATGGTCATAAATCCCCTCATCTGAGGGGGAAATCATTGATCCATTCTGAAAGTTTATTTGCCATAAGTAAGAGATGTTATATTACGTATAGTGGCTAGGTTATAATGTATACTAGCAATTTGTTAGTGATGTGCAGATCAAGGTCTATGCCTTGGCTATAGCCTACATTCCATAGATGACCAGCCTAAACCTGTTCAGATCAATTCACATAATGTTATAGGCCTACCAGTAGCAGGACAGAGAATGTACTGTATATAACCTACATATCATAGATGACCAGTCTAAACCTGTTCAGGTCAGTTCACATAACGTTACAGGCCTACCAGTAACAGGACAGAGAATGTACTGTATATAACCTACATATCATAGATGACCAGTCTAAACCTGTTCATGAATGTAGTCTAGGCCTGATATTTTTCACAACATTTCCAACGGGGCATCAGGTTTGTCAGCATGATAAGTGATCATAGCTCAAACGTACTCTGACTTTTGAATGCCTGACGTCGACCTGGTAGCCTAGACCTAACCTTATAATAGTTTGTAGGTAGCCTAGACCTAACCTTATAATATTTTGTAGGTAACCTAGACCTAACCTTATAATAGTTTGTAGGTAGCCTAGACCTAACCTTATAATAGTTTGTAGGTAGCCTAGACCTAACCTTATAATATTTTGTAGGTAACCTAGACCTAAACTTATAACCTTATAATAGTTTGTAGGTAGCCTAGACCTAACCTTATAATAGTTTGTAGGTAGCCTAGACCTAACCTTATAATAGTTTGTAGGTAGCCTAGACCTAACCTTATAATAGTTTGTAGGTAGCCTAGACCTAACCTTATAATATTTTGTAGGTAACCTAGACCTAAACTTATAACCTTATAATAGTTTGTAGGTAGCCTAGACCTAACCTTATAATAGTTTGTAGGTAGCCTAGACCTAACCTTATAATAGTTTGTAGGTAGCCTAGACCTAACCTTATAATAGTTTGTAGGTAGCCTAGACCTAACCTTATAATAGTTTGTAGGTAGCCTAGATCTAACCTTATAATAGTTTGTAGGTAGCCTAGACCTAACCTTATAATAGTTTGTAGGTAGCCTAGACCTAACCTTATAATAGTTTGTAGGTAGCCTAGACCTAACCTTATAATAGTTTGTAGGTAGCCTAGACCTAACCTTATAATATTTTGTAGGTAACCTAGACCTAAACTTATAACCTTATAATAGTTTGTAGGTAGCCTAGACCTAACCTTATAATAGTTTGTAGGTAGCCTAGACCTAACCTTATAATAGTTTGTAGGTAACCTAGACCTAACCTTATAATAGTTTGTAGGTAACCTAGACCTAACCTTATAATAGTTTGTAGGTAACCTAGACCTAACCTTATAATAGTTTGTAGGTAGCCTAGATCTAACCTTATAATAGTTTGTAGGTAGCCTAGACATAACCTTATAATAGTTTGTAGGTAGTCTAGACCTAACCTTATAATAGTTTGTAGGTAACCTAGACCTAACCTTATAATAGTTTGTAGGTAACCTAGACCTAACCTTATAATAGTTTGTAGGTAGCCTAGACCTAAACTTATAATAGTTTGTAAGTAGCCTAGACCTAACCTTATAATAGTTTGTAGGTAACCTAGACCTAACCTTATAATAGTTTGTAGGTAGCCTACACCTAACCTTATAATAGTTTGTAGGTAACCTAGACCTAACCTAATAATAGTTTGTAGGTAGCCTAGACCTTATAATAGTTTGTAGGTAGCCTAGACCTAACCTTATAATAGTTTGTAGGTAGCCTGACCTGATAATAGTTTGTAGGTAACCTAGACCTAACCTTATAATAGTTTGTAGGTAGCCTAGACCTAACCTTATAATAGTTTGTAGGTAACCTAGACCTAACCTTATAATAGTTTGTAGGTAGCCTAGACCTAACCTTACTATTTATGCTGATACTGGGTTAACACTATTTATACTAATACTGGGTTAACACTATTGATACTGATCAGTATAAACAAAGTTAACCCAGTATCAGTATCAATAGGGTTAACCCAGTATCAGTATAAACAAAGTTAACCCAGTATTAGTGTCAGGATTCTCCCCTTGTAGCCTGAATTCACAACCAGAACATGTCAAGTCATTGAGATATTTTCTGTTCTGTTCTGTATATTCTGATGGATGAGGTCTGAGCTGGAATGTGAAGCCAACTGAAGTTGGCTAACTTTAGAAAACCAGTACATCTAGCTAGTATCATAGTTTACTCCTCAGGCTACGTCCAGGTTTCAGCATCAGGCAGGTATCAACATGCCGAGTCGTAGGCTACAACCTGGGCTGTATTCATTAGTTTTCTCCACAGCCAACAGTATTAAAATGTTGCATAAAACATAAACAGTTCTCTAAATAAATACAACGTGACTGTTGTTTTGTTACGGTGGGCACTAATGAATACACACAACCTGTTTTGAGGAAGTGTAAGTTGTTTGTTAGTCTTTCCACAATATTTATTTGTCTCTTTCACACAACAAACCTTCCTGAGTGAAAAGCATTAACAGTAGATTAGAAAGAGAAAAGGTTTGTTTGTTGATTGTTGTGTTTTAAGCCTGTTTTGAGAAGACAAGTCTATAGACCTACGATACAGTAGGAGATCACCCTGGTCTATAGACCTATGGTACAGTAGGAGATCACCCTGGTCTATAGACCTATGGTACAGTAGGAGATCACCCTGGTCTATAGACCTATGTTACAGTAGGAGATCACCCTGGTCTATAGACCTATGATACAGTAGGAGATCACCCTGGTCTATAGACCTATGATACAGTAGGAGATCACCCTGGTCTATAGACCTATGATAAAGTAGGAGATCACCCTGGTCTATAGACCTATGATACAGTAGGAGATCACCCTGGTCTATAGACCTATGATACAGTAGGAGATCACCCTGGTCTATAGACCTATGATACAGTAGGAGATCACCCTGGTCTATAGACCTATGATACAGTAGGAGATCACCCTGGTCTATAGACCTATGATGCAGAAAGAGATCACCCTGGTCCATAGACCTATGATGCAGTAGGAGATCACCCTGGTCTATAGACCTATGATATTGTTGGAGATCACCCTGGTCTATAGACCTATGATACAGTAGGAGATCACCCTGGTCTATAGACCTATGATGCAATAGGAGATCACCCTGGTCTACAGACATATGATACAGCAGGAGATCACCCTGGTCTATAGACCTATGATACAGTTGGAGATCACCCTGGTCTATAGACCTATGATACAGTAGGATATCACCCTGGTCTATAGACCTATGATACAGTAGGAGATCACCCTGGTCTATAGACCTATGATACAGTAGGAGATCACCCTGGTCCATAGACCTATGATACAGTAGGATATCACCCTGGTCCATAGACCTATGACACAGTAGGAGATCACCCTGGTATATAGACCTATGATACAGTAGGAGATCACCCTGGTCTATAGACCTATGATACAGTAGGAGATCACCCTGGTCTATAGACCTATGATACAGTAGGAGATCACCCTGGTCTATAGACCTATGATGCAGAAAGAGATCACCCTGGTCCATAGACCTATGATGCAGTAGGAGATCACCCTGGTCTATAGACCTATGATATTGTTGGAGATCACCCTGGTCTATAGACCTATGATACAGTAGGAGATCACCCTGGTCTATAGACCTATGATGCAATAGGAGATCACCCTGGTCTACAGACATATGATACAGCAGGAGATCACCCTGGTCTATAGACCTATGATACAGTTGGAGATCACCCTGGTCTATAGACCTATGATACAGTAGGATATCACCCTGGTCTATAGACCTATGATACAGTAGGAGGTCACCCTGGTCCATAGACCTATGATACAGTAGGATATCACCCTGGTCCATAGACCTATGACACAGTAGGAGATCACCCTGGTCTATAGACCTATGATACAGTAGGAGATCACCCTGGTCTATAGACCTATGATACAGTAGGAGATCACCCTGGTCTATAGACCTATGATGCAGAAAGAGATCACCCTGGTCCATAGACCTATGATGCAGTAGGAGATCACCCTGGTCTATAGACCTATGATATTATGGAGATCACCCTGGTCTATAGACCTATGATACAGTAGGAGATCACCCTGGTCTATAGACCTATGATGCAATAGGAGATCACCCTGGTCTACAGACATATGATACAGCAGGAGATCACCCTGGTCTATAGACCTATGATACAGTTGGAGATCACCCTGGTCTATAGACCTATGATACAGTAGGATATCACCCTGGTCTATAGACCTATGATACAGTAGGAGGTCACCCTGGTCCATAGACCTATGATACAGTAGGATATCACCCTGGTCCATAGACCTATGACACAGTAGGAGATCACCCTGGTCTATAGACCTATGATACAGTAGGAGATCACCCTGGTCTATAGACCTATGATACAGTAGGAGATCACCCTGGTCTATAGACCTATGATACAGTAGGAGATCACCCTGGTCTATAGACCTATGATACAGTTGGAGATCACCCTGGTCTATAGACCTATGATACAGTAGGAGATCACTCTGGTCTATAGGCCTATGATACAGTAGGAGATCACCCTGGTCTATAGACCTATGATACAGTAGGAGATCACTCTGGTCTATAGGCCTATGATACAGTAGAATATCACCCTGGTCTATAGACCTATGATGCAGTAGGAGATCACCCTGATCTATAGACCTATGATACAGTAGGAGATCACTCTGGTCTATAGGCCTACGATACAGTAGGATATCACCCTGGTCTATAGACCTATGATACAGTCGGAGATCACCCTGGTCTATAGACCTATGATACAGTAGGATATCACCCTGGTCTATAGACCTATGATACAGTAGGATATCACCCTGGTCTATAGACCTATGATGAAGTAGGAGACCACCCTGATCTATAGACCTATGATACAGTAGGAGATCACTCTGGTCTATAGGCCTATGATACAGTAGGATATCATCCTGGTCTATAGACCTATGATACAGTTGGAGATCACCCTGGTCTATAGACCTATGATACAGTAGGATATCACCCTGGTCTATAGACCTATGATACAGTAGGAGATCACCCTGGTCTATATACCTATGATACAGTAGGAGATCACCCTGGTCTATAGACCTATGATGCAGTAGGAGATCACCCTGGTCTATAGACCTATGATACAGTAGGAGATCACCCTGGTCTATAGACCTATTATACAGTAGGAGATCACCCTGGTCTATAGACCTATGATACAGTTGGAGATCACCCTGGTCTATAGACCTATGATACAGTAGGAGATCACCCTGGTCTATAGACCTATGATACAGTTGGAGATCACCCTGGTCTATAGACCTATGATACAGTACACTCTTAGAATAAAGGGTTCCAAACAGGTCCTCCGTCTGTCCCCATAGGAGAACGTTTTTGGGTTCCAGGTAGAACCGTTCTGGCTTCCATGAAGAACCCTCTGTGGTTAGTACCAAATAACCCTTTTAGATTCTAGATAGTGTTGGAGTGATCACCCTGGGGCACACAGATTGGCACAGAACAAATTCTCCCCACGCATCTAATTTATATCAAAAACATTTTAAGGAGAGTAGGACTATTGTAACACTGTCCACCAAAAATATTATCAACTATATGAATACACATAACAATATCATCAATTATATTAAAACACATAACAATATCATGAACTATATGAATACACATAACAATATCATCAACTATATGAATACACATAACAATATCATCAACTATATGAATACACATAACAATATCATCAACTATATGAATACACATAACAATATCATCAACTATATGAATACACATAACAATATCATCAACTATATGAATACACATAACAATATTATCAACTATATGAATACACATAACAATATCATCAACTATATAACAATATCATCAACTATATGAATACACATAACAATATCATCAACTATATGAATACACATAACAATATCATCAACTATATGAATACACATAACAATATCATCAACTATATGAATACACATAACAATATCATCAACTATATGAATACACATAACAATATCATCAACTATATGAATACACATAACAATATCATCAACTATATGAATACACATAACAATATCATCAACTATATGAATACACATAACAATATCATCAACTATATGAATACACACAACAATCGTGGTCTTACCTTTTATTTCTCAATAGAAACAGAGTCTGAACGATCATTCGCTCATCGAAAGTTACTTTTGTTTGCTCTGCTCATTTACATATCAGGTTCTGCCTGTTCTCTCTCCCTCCCTCTCTCTTTATAGCTCTTACAAATGTGCCTTGGAATACATTCTACAACTGTCTGGAACTCTATTGGAGGGATGTGACACCATTCTTCCACAAGAAAGTCCATCATTTGGTGTTTTGTTGATGGTCGTGTTCAATTGTGTTGAGACCTGGTGACTGAGACGGCCATGGCATATTGTGAAACATCAGCAAGTTCAGCAGTCTTCATCACTGAAGTTCAGCAGTCTTCATCACTGAAGTTCAGCAGTCTCCATCACTGAAGCTCCTGCCAAATGTGCCCCAACAATCACCAATCGTTAAGCTCTTCCCGAGCAGGGTCGCAGTCTCTCCTGGTTGCAGCTCCTCTCTCTCCCCAGGGATAACAGCTCCTCTCTCCCCAGGGGTAGCAGCTCCTCTCTCCCCAGGGGTAGCAGCTCCTCTCTCCCCAGGGGTAGCAGCTCCTCTCTCCCCAGGGGTAGCAACTCTTCTCTATCGAGGGGCAGCAGCTCCTCTCTCCCCAGGGGCAGCAGCTTCTCTCCCCATGGGTAGCAGCTCCTCTCTCTCCCCAGGGGTAGCAGCTCATCTCTCCCCAGGGGTAGCAGCTGCCCTCTCTCCACAGGGGTAGCAGCTCCTCTTCTCCAGGGGTAGCAGCTCCTCTCTCCCCAGGGGTAGCAGCTCCTCTCTCCCCAGGGGTAGCAGCTCCTCTCTCCCCAGGGGTAGCAGCTCCTCTCTCTCCCCAGGGGTAGCAGCTCCTCTCTCCCCAGGGGTAGCAGCTCCTCTCTCCCCAGGGGTAGCAGCTCCCTCTCCCCAGGGGTAGCAGCTCCTCTCTCCCCAGGGGTAGCAGCTCCCCAGGGGTAGCAGCTCTCTCCCCAGGGGTAGCAGCTCCCTCTCTCCCCAGGGGTAGCAGCTCTTCTCTCTCCCCAGGGGCAGCAGCTCCTCTCTCCCCAGGGGTAGCAGCTCTTCTCTCTCCAGGGGTAGCAGCTCCTCTCTCCCCAGGGGCAGCAGCTCCTCTCTCTCCCCAGGGGTAGCAGCTCCCTCTCTCCCAGGGGTAGCAGCTCTCCAGGGGCAGCAGCTCTCTCTCTCCCCAGGGGTAGCAGCTCCTCTCTCTCCCCAGGGGTAGCAGCTCCTCTCTCTCCCCAGGGGTAGCAGCTCTTCTCTCTCCAGGGGCAGCAGCTCCTCTCTCCCCAGGGGTAGCAGCTCCTCTCTCCTCAGGGGTAGCAGCTCCTCTCTCCCCAGGGGTAGCATCTCCTCTCCTCAGGGGTAGCAGCTCCTCTCTCCCCAGGGGTAGCAGCTCCCTCTCCTCAGGGGTAGCAGCTCCTCTCTCCCCAGGGGTAGCAGCTCCTCTCTCCTCAGGGGTAGCAGCTCTCTCTCCCCAGGGGTAGCATTCTCCTCTCTCCTCAGGGGTAGCAGCTCCTTCTCCTCTAGGATGTGAAGACATTGGTGGCTTAGCCCATAGCCAGTCTGGGGTGTGAGGAAGGAATTTTAACAGCTAAATCCATGAATACAACACCAGTGTATTAACCAAAAACCACTCAAGAACTTCAAACATAAACCCTGACCTTGCCATTGAGCCAATCTGTCTCTTTCCATCATATCCTATTATTCTGTTGCTGTCTCTATGTCTTGTCTGGTGTCTCTTTCCATCACATTCTCCTGTTGCTGTCTCTATGTCTTGTCTGGTGTCTCTTTCCATCATATCATATTCTTCTGTTGCTGTCTGTGTGTCTTGTCTGGTGTCTCTTTCCATCATATCATATTCTTCTGTTGCTGTCTGTGTGTCTTGTCTGGTGTCTCTTTCCATCATATACAATTCTTCTGTTGCTGTCTCTATGTCTTGTCTGGTGTCTCTTTCCATCATATTCTTCTGTTGCTGTCTCTGTGTCTTGTCTGGTGTCTTTCTCCATCATATACAAATTCTTCTGTTGTTGTCTCTGTGTCTTGTCTGGTGTCTCTCCATCATGTTGTTGCTGTCTCTGTGTCTTGTCTGGTGTCTTTCTCCATCATATCCTATTCTTCTGTTGCTGTCTCTGTGTCTTGTCTGGTGTCTCTTTCCATCATATACAATTCTCCTGTTGCTGTCTCTGTGTCTTGTCTGGTGTCTCTTTCCATCATATCCTATTCTTCTGTTGCTGTCTCTATGTCTTGTCTGGTGTCTTTCTCCATCATATACAATTCTTCTGTTGTTGTCTCTATGTCTTGTCTGGTGTCTCTGTCCATCATATTCTCCTGTTGCTGTCTCTATGTCTTGTCTGGTGTCTCTCTCCATCATATTCTCCTGCTGCTTTCTCTATGTCTTGTCTGGTGTCTCTTTCCATCATATCCTATTCTTCTGTTGCTGTCTCTATGTCTTGTCTGGTGTCTCTTTCCATCATATTCTATTATTATTTTGCTGTCTCTATGTCTTGTCTGGTGTCTCTCTCCATCATATCCTATTCTTCTGTTGCTGTCTCTATGTCTTGTCTGGTGTCTCTTTCCATCATATTCTCCTGTTGCTGTCTCTATGTCTTGTCTGGTGTCTCTTTCCATCATATTCTTCTGTTGCTGTCTCTATGTCTTGTCTGGTGTCTCTTTCCATCATATCCTATTATTCTGTTGTCTCCGTGGCAATACTTTGAGAATAAAGTGGCAGTATTGCGAGAATAAACTCTACACTTAATTTTTTGAATAAAGTATGTTATATTTCAAGATTAATGAGGGGATGTGTTTAAGTGCATGTCTCCCTGACTACCTGTTGCTGTGCCACTGTTGAAATGCCTCAGTAGATGTCCTGGTGAAACTATAATAAAGTCTGTTATATTTCTAGATGAATGAGGGGATGTGTTTAAGTGCCTCCCTGACTACCTGTTGCTTTGCCACTGTTGAAATGCCTCAGTAGATGTCCTGGTGAAACTACACTTTAGAATTGGCTTTACTAAAGTTTGTATCAATCACAACTAAAGTTATAGAAAAATATCCTTTCTATTTAATTCAGCTAATTACAATGATATTCTTATTTCTATAAAATCATATAATATAAAATAATGGCACGACTTATATGCGTAGACCTATCTAGTCTACTAAATGAATAAGCCTACAGTCTATAGCACAGCCAGATAACATACAGTATCTAGTCTGATAAATGAACACGCCTACAGTCTATGACATAGAGCATACAGCCAGATAACATACAGTATCTAGTCTGATAAATGAACAAGCCTACAGTCTATGACATGGAGCATATAGCCAGATAACATACAGTATCTAGTCTGATAAATGAACAAGCCTACAGTCTATAGCATAGCCAGATAACATACAGTATCTAGTCTGATAAATGAACAAGCCTACAGTCTATAGCATAGCCAGATAACATACAGTATCTAGTCTGATAAATGAACAAGCCTACAGTCTATGACATAGAGCACAGCCAGATAACATACAGTATCTAGTCTGCTAAATGAACAAGCCTACAGTCTATGACATAGAGCATAGCCAGATAACATACAGTATCTAGTCTGATAAATGAACAAGCCTACAGTCTATAGCATAGCCAGATAACATACAGTATCTAGTCTGATAAATGAACAAGCCTACAGTCTATAGCATAGCCAGATAACATACAGTATCTAGTCTGATAAATGAACAAGCCTACAGTCTATGACATAGCCAGATAACATACAGTATCTAGTCTGATAAATGAACAAGCCTACAGTCTATAGCATAGCCAGATAACATACAGTATCTAGTCTGATAAATGAACAAGCCTACAGTCTATAGCATAGCCAGATAACATACAGTATCTAGTCTGCTAAATGAACAAGCCTACAGTCTATGGCATAGCCAGATAACATACAGTATCTAGTCTGATAAATGAACAAGCCTACAGTCTATGATAACATACAGTATCTAGTCTGATAAATGAACAAGCCTACAGTCTATGACATTGAGCATACAGCCAGATAACATACAGTATCTAGTCTGATAAATGAACAAGCCTACAGTCTATGACATAGAGCATACAGCCAGATAACATACAGTAGGCGACTCATATTCTGTTATTCTAAAAAACATTTTCTTCATATCATGTTTCTTTAGACCTGCCTAAAATAAATAACGGATTTATTGTGATGGTGAATATTACATGTATACTGATTTAAATGTAGATGTTCCAAATGTGCTCATCAGCAGCTTGAAGACAGTGGAGGACTGAAGTTTATAAAGTGTCAATGTTAACTAACAGTCATTTACCTTGTGTGACGACCCTCCCACTCTGTCTGCCGTATTATGTCTTTGTTCTTGTTTCCTTATTAGGATGTCGGTGGGCGGAGTTGGGAGGGTCGTCAGCTTCATGGGAAACACCTGGGCCAGGTGTGTCCCAGGATAAATGGACCTCTTCCACATTCATGGAGGAGACTCTCTCCATGCAGACACCTTTGTAGATTGTGTTGTGGTTCTTGGTGGCCTTTTGTTTGTTTGCTTTGGCACCTTTCAACACCCTGCATTATCACATTCATGCATGCAAAACACTCACTTATACTACTGATTACTGATTACACACACCATTGTATATTTTCCTTAGTTACTTTAGTTAATAAATATATTTTGTTACTCCTTATCTCCACGTTGTCTCCCTTTGTTACGGGCTTTGAGCCGGTTCGTGACAAGTGGGGGCTCATCCGGGATCTTTGAACTATTGGTTTGGGAGACCGTGGAGGTACGTGTTTGGTTTGCATATTGAGTTTGATAGGCCCAGTATTGGTTGCCTTTGTTGTTTGGTTTGCGTGCTGCGTTGGAGAGAGAATGGTTAGTTTCCAGGCCCTGCCTAGCCTGAACTCTTGTTCTACTTTCTGTTGGGAAGTCAGTCTGAGGAGGTGAGTAAATCGGCTGTGTACCTCGGTAGATTTGTGTAGGGTAGTGGAACTTGCTACCCGGAGCTATAGCCTTTTTCCCCTGATAGGCTTAGCGACGTGTTTCAATTTTGGACATGTTGGGCATGGTTAAATGTTTGTTATTTTTGTGTGGTGTCTGTGGACTGAGCAGTTGTCTCGGGGGCACATCCGTGGCTTGGTGGAATTTGCCAGCATGCTGGGGAGTTCTATTTCCTTGCCAGCGGGCTACAGTGCGTAAATACCCACCGCAAATCTGCACGAAGACTAGGGTTGAGTTATTGTAGGTTTTGGGGAAGCTCTGTATCTCATCTCTCTTCTGTGGTGCTCAGGGTGATTGTCATTTCTCTGGTTGTGGTCTGATGTGCTCAGCAGAGGGGTTGAGCAAGATTATTTACTTATGACTATGGTGTCATGTATACAAGTTCATTTGCTTTCCATCAGAGGAACCTGTTAGAATTATGTACTAAAGAACAGCTGTTGAAGATCGCTGAACACTACAAGGTTAAATGATTGAAATTCTATTTCGTTGGAGTGACTATGAATCGCTGGAAGTGACTATGAATCGCTGGAAGTGACTATGAATCGCTGGAAGTGACTATGAATCGCTGGAAGTGACTATGAATCGCTGGAAGTGACTATGAATCGCTGGAAGTGACTATGAATCGCTGGAAGTGACTATGAATCGCTGGAAGTGACTATGAATCGCTGGAAGTGACTATGAATCGCTGGAAGTGACTATGAATCGCTGGAAGTGACTATGAATCGTTAGGAGTTGTAAAAATTAAGGACCCTGATGTTCTTTTCGTTGGAGTTTGTAGCTGTTGGTCTTTTGTGCCATGTTCCTGAATGTTTACGTGACTGACCATTGTTTGGGGTTGTCAGGTTCTATCTTTCCTGTCTGTTCCCTCCTGGTCTTGTGTTCTTCTTTCCTCTTAAATATTGCTTCCTATGTGCAAAGGTTGCTGAGGTCTGGGGAGGAGGAGGTTGGTTGGTGCAGGTGGAGGTGTGAACACATAACCCTTCATCAATTTGGGACGCAGAGGCTGTGTCAATTTGGGACGCAGAGGCTGTGTCAATTTGGGACGCAGAGGCTGTGTCAATTTGGGACGCAGAGGCTGTGTCAATTTGGGTCGCAGAGGCTGTGTCAATTTGGGACGCAGAGGCTGTGTCAATTTGGGGCAGAGGCTGTGTCAATTTGGGACGGAGGCTGTGTCAATTTGGGACGAGGCTGTGTCAATTTGGGACCAGAGGGGACGCAGAGGCTGTGTCAATTTGGGACGCAGAGGCTGTGTCAATTTGGGACGCAGAGGCTGTGTCAATTTGGGACGCAGAGGCTGTGTCAATTTGGGACGCAGAGGCTGTGTCGTTGTTCCGGGGACCTTGTTGGTCCCTGGTTTTATGGGGGGGAATGTGACGACCCTCCCACTCTGTCTGAAGTATTCTGTCTTTGTTCTTGTTTCCTTATTAGGATGCCAGTGGGCGGAGTTGAGAGGGTCGTCAGCTACATGGGAAACACCTGGGCCAGGTGTGTCCCAGGATAAATAGACCTCTTCCACATTCATGGAGGAGACTCTCTCCATGCAGACACCTTTGTAGATTGTGTTGTGGTTCTTGGTGGCCTTTTGTTTGTTTGCTTTGGCACCTTTCAACACCCTGCATTATCACATTCATGCAAAACACTCACTTATACTACTGATTACTGATTACACACACCATTGTATATTTTATATATTTTGTTGCTTAACAACCAGGCTTAATAAATATTCAATATTTTGTTACTACAAAGCCCCATTTTATCAACCAGGCTATACAGTAGTAGAATGACTGATACAAAGACACTAACAACCAGGCTATACAGTAGTAGAATGACTGATACAAAGCCCCATTCAATAGAATGACAACAAACATTTAATAACAACAAGGCTATACAGTAGTAGAATGACTGATACAAAGCCCATTTAATAACAACATTTACCAGGCTATACAGTAGTAGAATGACTGATACAAAGCGCCATTTAATATAACAACCAGGCTATACAGTAGTAGAATGACTGATACAAAGCCCCATTTAATAACAACACTAACAACCAGGCTATACAGTAGTAGAATGACTGATACAAAGCCCCATTTAATAACAACAACCAGGCTATACAGTAGTAGAATGACTGATACAAAGCCCCATTTAATAACAACACTAACAACCAGGCTATACAGTAGTAGAATGACTGATACAAAGCACCATTTAATAACAACACTAACAACCAGGCTATACAGTAGTAGAATGACTGATACAAAGCACTATTTAATAACAACACTAACCAGGCTATACAGTAGTAGAATGACTGATACAAAGCACTATTTAATAACAACACTAACAACAGTAGTAGAATGACTGATACAAAGCACCATTTAATAACAACACTAACAACCAGGCTATACAGTAGTAGAATGACTGATACAAAGCACCATTTAATAACAACACTAACAACCAGGCTATACAGTAGTAGAATGACTGATACAAAGCACCATTTAATAACAACAACCAGGCTATACAGTAGTAGAATGACTGATACAAAGCACCATTTAATAACAACACTAACAACCAGGCTATACAGTAGTAGAATGACTGATACAAAGCACCATTTAATAACAACACTAACAACCAGGCTATACAGTAGTAGAATGACTGATACAAAGCACCATTTAATAACAACAACCAGGCTATACAGTAGTAGAATGACTGATACAAAGCACCATTTAATAACAACACTAACAACCAGGCTATACAGTAGTAGAATGACTGATACAAAGCACAACCAGGCTATTTAGTAGAAACTGATACAAAGCACCTAACAACCAGGCTATACAGTAGTAGAATGACTGATACAAAGCACCATTTAATAACAACACAACAACCAGGCTATACAGTAGTAGAATGACTGATACAAAGCACCATTTAATAACAACAACCAGGCTATACAGTAGTAGAATGACTGATACAAAGCACCATTTAATAACAACAACCAGGCTATACAGTAGTAGAATGACTGATACAAAGCACCATTTAATAACAACAACCAGGCTATACAGTAGTAGAATGACTGATACAAAGCACAGAATGATGTTAAAGGAATTAAATTGCTCTATGTTTTAATACCCAACTAAAATGAAACAATCTGCCAATTCATAAGGATTTGTAAGACCCTTATTCTATAATAATGGACAGAGCCCAGTCTTAAAGTCAAACAGCAGAGTTTATTCACGAGAGTACTGAATACGATACAGTTTACCACAGGTTATAAACTGAAAATGACGTCATTAGCTTCAACACCAACCCGTGTCATCTCCGTTCCAGTACAAAGGATGTATCTCAAGCCTTCCCACATCCGTCTCCCTGCCAATTTAATATAATTTATGGCTGAGCCAAGGTTTTCCGGTGTAGATAAGCATTCTAGCCAGTCTGAAGATATCATTCATTCTTTCCTACCCAGGAACAGACCGTCATTATTCTAATCCTTGATTCATTCACACACATTATATTCAGCACTGGGATCAAAAATTAAAACTCATACATATACAACAACATAATAGTATTCTGATTAGTACATATACAGTAACATAATAGTATTCTGATTAGTACATATACAGTAACATAATAGTATTCAGATTAGTACATATACAGTAACATAATAGTATTCTGATTAGTCAGTCCTGATTGTAATGTATACATAATTAGTAATCATTGATAAAAATTCCCTTAACCTCTTGAACCTCTGGGGGCAGTATTTCATTTTTGGATGAAAAACGTTCCCGTTTTAAACAAGATATTTTGTCACGAAAAGATGCTCGACTACGCATATAATTGACAGCTTTGGAAAGAAAACACTCTGACGTTTCCAAAACTGCAAAGATATTATCTGTGAGTGCCACAGAATTGATGCTACAGGCGAAACCAAGATGACATTTCAAACAGGAAATGCCCAGATTTTGAATGTGCTGTGTTCCAATGTCTCCTTATATGGCTGTGAATGTGCAAGGAATGAGCCTACACTTTCTGTCGTTTCCCCAAGGTGTCTGCAGCATTGTGACGTATTTGTAGGCATATCATTGGAAGATTAACCCTAAGAGACTTCATTTACCAGGTGTCCGCCTGGTGTCCTCCGTCGCAAATTATTGCGTAATCTCCAGCTGCATGGATGTTTCCATTTGGTTCAGAAGAGAAAGGCAACTGCCACGAATGATTTAGCATCGAATAGATATGTGAAAAACACCTTGAGGATTGATTCTAAACAACGTTTGCCATGTTTCTATCGATATTATGGAGTTAATTCGGAAAAAAGTTTGGCGTCGTAATGACTGAATTTTCGGGGTTTTTCCTTAGCCAAACGTGATGAACAAAATGGAGCGATTTCTCCTACACAAATAATATTTTTGGAAAAACTGAACATTTACTATCTAACTGAGAGTCTCCTTATTGAATAAAATTATTTTATTTGAATGCTTTTCTTGTTTTTGTGTAAATGTTGCCTGCTGAATGCCAGGCTTAATGCTATGCTAGCTATCAATACTCTTACACAAATGCTTGTGTAGCTATGGTTGAAAAGCATATTTTGAAAATCTGAGAAGACAGTGTTGTTAACAAAAGGCTAAGCATGTGAGCCAAAATATTTATTTAATTTAATTTGCGATTTTGATGAATAGTTAAAGTTGCGTTATGGTAATGAGCTTGAGGCTATGATTACGCTCCCGGATACGGGATTGCTCGACGCAAGAAGTTAAGAGGGGTAAATAGACAAAATTCTTAGGGTGAGGCACATGGGCTACTAACATCGTACTACACAACATGCACTTATTTCTTTCTTAGCTACAGTATACATATCTCCCTGGCATATTACGTAATTTATGCAGCACCATAGAATACATATGTGGACTCACCTTGTTGTGCTGTGCTGTGCTCACTTGAACAGGAAGGTGGCACGGTGGTCCTTTGTGGGAAAATGTTGTCATCAAAGTCTAGCATTCTCTGGATTTATGGTGCTTTCAAAACAACTGGGAACTCCCAAAAAAACAAGATCACATCATGATGAGGTCATTGAGCTTCAGGTCGTTTCTCTAGAAAGAGGCTTTACAATTCAGAGATTAAATCATGATGAGGTCATTGAGCTTCAGGTCGTTTCTCTAGAAAGAGGCTTTACAATTCAGAGATTAAATCATGATGAGGTCATTGAGCTTCAGGTCGTTTCTCTAGAAAGAGGCTTTACAATTCAGAGATTAAATCATGATGAGGTCATTGAGCTTCAGGTCGTTTCTCTAGAAAGAGGCTTTACAATTCAGAGATTAAATCATGATGAGGTCATTGAACTTCAGGTCGTTTCTCTAGAAAGAGGCTTTACAATTCAGAGATTAAATCATGATGAGGTCATTGAGATTCAGGTCGTTTCTCTAGAAAGAGGCCGGATTTACAATTCCGAGTTGGATGACCGTTCAACACGTATTTTCCCAGTCGGAGCTCGTTTATTCCCGACTTCCCAGTTGTCTTGAACTCACTGAATCAAGTTTTCGCAGTTCTGAATTAACAGTTGTTTTGAGTGCGCCACAAATCATGCTTCATTGACAGCATGGCCAATGTTGAATGTTTATCATTTCAACTTGGAAAAGAGACCATTAATCCCAGATTTGGGACCACACAGCCACTTCACTGAATAGCAGGCTAGTGATTGCTTTGCAATGCGTGTAGTTAGCCACTGTCACTGATTCCTTCCAAACCACTCATTGTTGAATTTGCGATTTTATGTCCAATGGCCGATGAGCACCGATATGTTTTATCTGTTATTTCTCATCATATGATTTGCCAGTAGATTGTTGACTTGATTCATGATGATGACTGTCTAGCTTGCTAGCTAAGATTTTGGAGGTTTGATGTTGATATGATCAGTCCAATCAAAGCTACTGCACAAATAACATGATTTGACGTCATTTTGTCTGTGGCCAATGACCTTGAGCCTTCTTGGATGGGCATTTCTAATTTTATTTTAAAATTTTACCTTTATTTAACTAGGCAAGTCAGTTAAGAACAAATTCTTATTTTCAATGACGGCCTAGGAACAGTGGGTTAACTGCGTGTTCAGGAGCAGAGCTACAGATTTGTACCTTGTCAGCTTGGGGGTTTGAACTTGAAACCTTCCGGTTACTAGTCCAACTCTCTAACCACTAGGATACCCTGCCACCCCATGAAACTCTATGGCAGCACCCAAGGGGCTAGAATTCTCGAGGTCTCCCCTTAGAGGTGACGTAGTTTCCCCATGAGTGACAGAACACTGAGTCAATCAAGGCGCAACACTTGTTTTTTATGCTGGCTTGCCCCACCACCACTAAAAAGCACTGAGCTGGGCTGAAACACCTGCATGTTTGAGTAAAGAAATCAAAAAGAAACCATGTTTGTATGCCGCTTTATTAATTCAATTATATATAAAAAATGTACATTGTTTGCAAACTGATATGTGTCACGTATTAATGCCAAAATAACATGCAAAACAAGCAAGCCACCATTTGATTTATGTTGGTAAAGATTTGGGGCTCATAACAGCTCCTCCTGCCCTGAATGATGGGTCGCCACTGCACCCATAAGTGATTCGTTGAGAGCCCTGCAATAATGAGCCTGGTCTACCCCACACTCTTGAGTGTTGGGCCAAGAGCTCTGACATACAGAAACCAACAGAGGTCTCATATAGTAAACCTATAAATGCTTAGTCATGGCTGGTTCCACCACAACTGACTCAATGTGTCGAACCAACACATAACTAGTGGATGAGGTGGCCAACTAGTCAGAATCCTCTGTGTTCTCCTACGAGAACCAAGAACTGTTGGTTCTTAGAATAGAGGATGAGGAGAGACTTTGTTCGGAACAGACAAGATGTGAATTAGGTACAGAGTTATGTGAAAACAGCCATTTACACAACCAGAGTAACACGATTGTACACACCTATCATTTATATTAACCTTAAAGTAATGCTAATACATATTTTTCATAGCAAACACCCTGGATAGAGAGGTTTACACACTAGAGAGATATTCATACCAAACACCCTGGATAGAGAGGTTTACACACAAGAGAGATATTCTACCAAACACCCTGGATAGAGAGGTTTACACACTAGAGAGATATTCATACCAAACACCCTGGATAGAGAGGTTAACACACTACAGAGATATTCATACCAGACACCCTGGATAGAGAGGTTAACACACTAGAGAGATATTCATACCAAACACCCTGGATAGAGAGGTTTACACACTAGAGAGATATTCATACCAAACACCCTGGATAGAGAGGTTTACACACTAGAGAGATATTCATACCAAACACCCTGGATAGAGAGGTTTACACACTAGAGAGATATTCATACCAAACACCCTGGATAGAGAGGTTTACACACTAGAGAGATATTCTACATTGCTGCTCCAGTGTGTCTTACTGAACTATTAGAGTGAAACGTCATGTTGTGTTTGACAGAGAGACACTGAGTCACCATCATACCAAATATGAATCCCTGGATAGATGGGCTCAGTGAATGTGGAGGTGAATGTGATCAGGTGGGTCAGTATGTCAGAGGAGGCTCTATAGAAGGACAGAGTGCCGGCTGGCCAGTCCAGATACACTCCTACTCTGTGGGGGCTGGAGGAGGGGACGTCTATGGTAGTGGGATTATTATTGTGCCAGGCAATGTAACTGTTGTCAGAGCAGTTCAGACTCCAGGACTTGTCATTCCATCCAAGATAACAGTCCTTAACCCCTCCTCTCCTGCTGATTCCTTTATATGTCACTCCTATATCAGCCCTTCTCCCACTCCACTCTACCTCCCAGTAACAGCGCCCAATCAGACCCTCTCTACACAGCACCTGTTCACAGTCCTCAAATCTCTCTGGGTGATCAGGATACGGCTGCTCCTCTGTCCTACATGTCACCTTTCTGTTCTCCTCAGACAGAGAGAGGCGTCTGTTTACTGTGTTTAGGTCCAGTGTGAGATCACAGACATCTGATGGATGAAACCAGACACAATATTAGAAATCATCATCATTCACATTAGAATGTTAACTCACTTTTCACTAATTCATTTAATGTAGATGTTTCTAGGTATCAAAAGGAGAAGTTAAGGTAACTTGAGACTTGTTGAATGATCATATGTTATACTGTATGGTAATATAAAACACACTGATTCCCATTAATTACACACACACACACACACACACACACACACACACACACACACACACACACACACACACACACACACACACACAGTCAAAGCAACTATTTGGTGTCCCTGATTTCTGCTTCTGTAGATCTACAGCTGATATTTAATATGACCAAGTAAGTAATGATGGTGGTCTTTGACTTTGACTTAACTTGAATTAAGACTTATTCTTAGTCATATTCTTCACAGCAGTCAACACTCACATTTTCTAAGCCCAGGTTTCATTGTGTACTCTCCACCATGTTCCACACTGTAGCGGTAAGCAGAAGAACAGACAGTCATTGAGGGATACACCTGAACTCACACACACACACACACACACACACACACACAAACACACACACACACACACACAAACAAACACACACACAAACACACACACACACACACACACACACACACACACACACACACACACACACTCATCATATAACTTTATCCAAGTGGTGGTCAGAATGTTTGTCTTAACTAGCCTGATAAGTCAAACATGTCTGATATGAACATTGACATAAACCCTCTACATACTTGAGTTTCTCCAGTCTGCAGTGTGGATCCTCCAGTCCAGCAGAGAGCAGTCTGACTCCTGAGTCTCCTGGGTGATTGTAGCTCAGGTCCAGCTCTCTCAGGTGTGAGGGGTTTGACCTCAGAGCTGAGGCCAGAGAAGCACAGCCTTCCTCTGTGACTAGACAGCGTGACAGCCTGCAAAGAGTCAAATCATATTAAAATCACACTGATATTCTTTGGTGGTGAAAATAGTGGCAGTATATTTTTTCAACATATTCAGATATATCAGTGTCCTGAAACCTTCCATATCTATTCATAAATTAATGTATCAATATTATAAATAACAAATGATCAAAGTATTGCCTGCAGATAGAAACATGTATAGTACAAATATTATAGTAGACTGACCAGACCAGTTTAAAAGCAGTATCAGTCAAAAGACAGACAGTGAGGTATCAGATTTAGATTGTATTGTGTATACAGTCCACACCATATCTATTTAGACAGTGAGGTATCAGATTTAGATTGTATTGAGTATACAGTCCACACCATATCTATTTAGACAGTGAGGTATCAGATTTAGATTGTATTGAGTATACAGTCCACACCATATCTATTTAGACTCATTTGCAGTTTGTTTTGGAAAACTCAAGTTGGAGTAATTTACTTTATAAGTGAGTAGATATGACATGTTTCTAAACACTACTTAAATAATCCTGTTGATGCCTTGATTAATACAAATCATGAATGAATCATGAATAATAATGAGTGAGAAAGTTAGAGGCTACAACAAAACATGCTAACCTCTCACCATTACCAATAACAGAGACTACAACAAAACATGCTAACCTCTCACCATTACCAATAACAGAGACTACAACAAAACATGCTAACCTCTCACCATTACCAATAACAGAGACTACAACAAAACATGCTAACCTCTCACCATTACCAATAACAGAGACTACAACAAAACATGCTAACCTCTCACCATTACCAATAACAGAGGCTACAACAAAACATGCTAACCTCTCACCATTACCAATAACAGAGACTACAACAAAACATGCTAACCTCTCACCATTACCAATAACAGAGACTACAACAAAACATGCTAACCTCTCACCATTACCAATAACAGAGACTACAACAAAACATGCTAACCTCTCACCATTATTACCAATAACAGAGACTACAACAAAACATGCTAACCTCTCACCATTACCAATCTACAACAAAACATGCTAACCTCTCACCATTACCAATAACAGAGACTACAACAAAACATGCTAACCTCTCACCATTACCAATAACAGAGACTACAACAAAACATGCTAACCTCTCACCATTACCAATAACAGAGACTACAACAAAACATAACTAACCTCTCACCATTACCAATAACAGAGACTACAACAAAACATGCTAACCTCTCACCATTACCAATAACAGAGACTACAACAAAAAACATGCTAACAGAGACTACACATTACAATAAAGAGACTACAACAAAACATGCTAACCTCTCACCATTACCAATAACAGATACAACAAAACATGCTAACCTCTCACCATTACCAATAACAGACTACAACAAAACATGCTAACCTCTCACAAAACATTACCTCTCACCCTCAAATAAAAGGTGACATTCTGTACTGTCACCTACTATGAAACATTCCATCTCAAATCCAAAATGCTGGAGCACCAAATGTAAAACTGTAAGCTTCACTGTCCAAACACATATGGTGTGGACTATGTGTGTCTGGTAAACACATGTGGATCTGGTGAACAGTTATCACTTGTTGACCAACTACAGGAATACTGACCTCAGAGTCTCCAGTTTACAGTGGGGATTCCCCAGTCCAGCAGAGAGCAGCTTCACTCCTGAATCCTTCAGGTCATTGTTACTCAGGTCCAGCTCTCTCAGGTGTGAGGGGTTTGACTCCAGAACTGAGACCAGAGAAGCACAGCCTTCCTCTGTGACTCCACAGCCTGACAGCCTGACAAAGAGATCATCATGACTTCACAAACACACTGTTCATTTAATGAGTAGTGTAGAAGGACAATGGCAGATGCATTTGGTTTTTTCTCTCAAAGAACATATAGATTAATCTTCCGTCTCATAGAATTGTATGGTCATATTGTTATACTAATGTGAAAATCAATGCATTTATGCAATATGTTTTTCAATATAATATTATACACATTATTATGCATATTTTTCTATAAACTGGATATTTCTTCCTGATGATTAGTTCTTAATTGTCATTTTATTTACTCACAGAACAGCTCTGGAGGCTTTGACCACTGGCAGCAGCCTCAGAAGACCTTCCTCTGATCTGGAGTATTTCTTCAGGTCAAACACATCCAGCACCTTTTCGGAAGTCAGCAACACAAAGACCAGAGCTGACCACTGTGCAGGTGACAGTTTGAACCTAGAGAGACTTCCTGATCTCAGGTAGCTTTGGATCTCCTCCACTAGAGAATGGTCATTCAGTTCATTCAGACAGTGGAACAGATTGATGCTCCTCTCTGGAGAGGGATTCTCCCTGATCTTCTCCTTGATGTACTTGATTGTTTCTTCATGGCTCTGTGAGCTGCTTCTTGTCTTTGTCAGTAGACCTCGTAAGTGCTTCTGATTGGACTCCAGTGAGAGGCCCAGAAGGAAGCGGAGGAAAAGGTCCAGGTTTCCCGTCTCACTTTGTAAGGCTTTATCCACAGCACCCTTGTAGAAAGCAATTTCAGGCTTGTCGTTTGTTTTCAGTTTGTCCATTAGATTCTCATTGTTGTTGATGAATGAGAGGAACACATATACAGCAGCCAGAAACTCCTGAATGCTCAGATATACGAAGCAGTACACCTTGTCCTGGTACAGCCCACATTCCTCTTTAAAGAGCTGTGTGCACAATCCTGAGTACACTGAGGCTTCATTGACATCAATGCCAGACTCTTTCAGGTCTTCTTCATAGAAAATGAGATTGCCATTCACAAGCTGTTGAAAAGCCAGTTTTCCCAGTGACAGAATGCTCTCTTTATTCCAGTGTGGACCTGTCTCTTCTTTCCCAAGATACTTTTCATTCTTCTGTTTGGTATAAAACTCCACAAGGTGTGTGTACATCTCAGTCAGAGTCTTGGGCATCTCTTCTCTCTTATGTTTCAGCATGTGTTCAAGGACTGTTGCAGAAATCCAACAGAAGACTGGAATGTGGCACATGATGTGGAGGCTCCTTGATGTCTTTATGTGTGAGATGATTCTGCTGGCCAGGTCCTCATCACTGAATCTCTTCCTGAAGTACTCCTCCTTCTGTGGGTCATTGAACCCTCGTACCTCTGTCACTTGGTCAACACATTCTGAAGGGATCTTATTGGCTGCTGCAGGTCGGGTAGTTATCCAGAGGAGAGCAGAGGGAAGCTGATTTCCCCTGATGAGATTTGTCAGCAGAACATCCATTGAGGTTGACTCTGTGACGTCACAACAGATTTTGTTCTTCTGGAAGTCTAGGGGCAGTCGGCACTCATCCAGACCATCAAAGATGAACAGAACTTTGTACATGTTGTAGTTGGAGATTGATTGTTTGGTTTCCATTGAGAAGTGATTGAGAAGTTCAATGAAAGTGTGTTTGTCTTTCTTCAAATTCAGCTCCCGAAAAGGGAATGAAAATACAAATTGGACATCCTGATTTGCTTTTCCTTCAGCCCAGTCCAGAATGAACTTCTGCACAGAGACTGTTTTTCCAATGCCAGCGACTCCCTTTGTCAGCACAGTTCTGATACGTTTGTCTTGTCCCGTTAAGGGTTTGAAGATGTCATTACATTTGATTGCAGTCTCTGGTCTTGCTTTTTTCCTGTTTGTTGTCTCAATCTGTCTCAGCTCATGTTCATTATTGACCTCTCCTGTTCCACCCTCTGTGATGTAGAGCTCTGTGTAGATATTATTGAGAATTGTTGGGTTTCCTTGTTTAGCAATCCCCTCAAATACACATTGAAACTTCTTCTTTAGATTAGATTTGAGTTCAAGTTGGCAAATCACAGCAAGCTCATCTGAATCTAGAAATAACACAGAGGATATTAATATTACGTCTGTTTTAATGTCTACAGTATTGTAGGACTGTTATAACGTTTTCAATTATAATAATTTATACTCTTAACTGACTGTATAAATGTGTAAATGTTTTCATAATGCATTACAGACTGGTGTGACTGATTATATTATTATTATATTATTATTGGTATTATTGGTATTATTGATGGTATTATTAATGTTGTCTCTCTCTCTCTAAATGAATCACCACAACACATCCCTGCTGCTACTTGATGGGGTCACTAGGTGTTGTGTTCAGGCTAGAGGTCGACCGATTAACCGGAATGGCCAATTTCAAGTTTTCATAACAATCGGAAATGAGAATTTTTGGCACCGATTTTGCCGATTTTATTTTATTATTATTATTATTTATTATTATTATTTTTTATTTTTTTTTACACCTTTATTTAACTAGGCAAATCAGTTAAGAACACATTCTTAATTTCAATGACGGCCTACCAGCCTAGGAACGGTGGGTAGAGAGCAGAGAGAGAGAGCAGAGAGAGAGCAGAGAGAGAGCAGAGAGAGAGAGAGAGTAGAGAATCTCTCTGTTGATGACGTCACAGGGTTCCTCTGGTTCCTCTGGTCTGGAGAGATTCCACCGGAATCATCACAACACTCTGTTGCTATAGTGACCCTGCATAGTGACCCTGCATCACAACACTCTGTTGCTATAGTGACCCTGCATCACAACACTCTGTTGCTATAGTGACCCTGCATCACAACACTCTGTTGCTATAGTGCCCCTGCATGACAACACTCTGTTGCTATAGTGGCCCTGCATCACAAAACTCTGTTGCTATAGTGACCCTGCATCACAACACTGTTGCTATAGTGACCCTGCATCACAACACTCTGTTGCTATAGTGACCCTGCATCACAACACTCTGTTGCTATAGTGCCCCTGCATGACAACACTCTGTTGCTATAGTGACCCTGTATCACAACACTCTGTTGCTATAGTGCCCCTGCATCACAACACTCTGTTGCTATAGTGGCCCTGCATCACAAAACTCTGTTGCTATAGTGACCCTGCATCACAACACTATGTTGCTATAGTGGCCCTGCATCACAACACTATGTTGCTATAGTGACCCTTCATCTGTAACGATCTTCTTTGGGAGAAAGAGAGGAGGACCAAAGCGCAGCGTGGTAAGTGTTGCTATAGTGACCCTTCATCTGTAACGATCTTCTTTGGAGAAAGAGAGGAGGACCAAAGCGCAGCGTGGTAAGTGTTGCTATAGTGACCCTTCATCTGTAACGATCTTCTTTGGGAGAAAGAGAGGAGGACCAAAGCGCAGCGTGGTAAGTGTTCATGATGAAACTTTAATAGAACAAACTGAATACTGAAATACAGAACAATAAACTGAACGAACGAAAACTGAAACAGTTCCATGTGGAACACACAGACACGGAAGACAACCCACAAAACCCAACAGAAAACAGGCTACCTAAATATGGTTCCCAATCAGAGACAATGACTAAAACTGCCTCTGATTGACAACCATATCAGGCCAAATGAAAAACCCAACATAGAAACACAAAACATAGATAACCCACCCAACTCATGCCCTGACATACTTAAACAAAGAAAAATACAAAAGAACTAAGGTCAGAACGTGACATCATCACAACACTATGTTGCTATAGTGATCCTGCATCACAACACTGTCGCTATAGTGATCCTGCAGTACAATACTCTGTTGCTATAGTGATCCTGCATTACAATACTCTGTTGTACAATTTGTTTAATTAAATTTCACATATTTAAATGTTTTGTATTTCATTTCATATTTGTTTCGTGTTTCAACCAGTCGCAGGTTAACATCAACCTGACAGAGGAAACGTAAAATCAATAAACAAACTGTTTTCACAATTAACAAGCTTTTCTTGTTTCAAGTATGTTTTATTATGAAAAGTACAATATATCCTTGTTTACTTCTACAACTATGGAGTGTATGTCCATATATAATTGCTCAATTTGTTATTCAACATAAACAGTGTTATAAAACAGGAAGAGGTCCTCACAACTATAGGAAGACGCGCGTGTGTGTCCAGTGTGTGTCCTGTGTGAGTTTGTGTTTGTCCAGTGTGTGTGTGTCCAGCGTGTGTGTGTGTGTCCAGCGTCTGTGTGTGTGTGAGTGTGTGTGTCTCCAGTGTGTGTGTGTGTGTGTCCAGTGTGTGTGTGTGTGTGTGTGAGTCCAGTGTGTGTGTGTGTCCAGTGTGTGTGTGTGTGTGTGTGTGTGTGTGTGTGTGTGTGTGTGTGTGTCCAGTGTGTGTGTGTGTTTGTTTGTCCAGTGTGTGTGTGTGTTTGTTTGTCCAGTGTGTGTGTGTGTTTGTTTGTCCAGTGTGTGTGTGTGTGTTGTCCAGTGTGTGTGTGTGTGTGTGTCCAGTGTGTGTGTGTGTGTGTGTGTGTGTGTGTGTGTGTGTCCAGTGTGTGTGTGTGTGTGTGTGTGTGTGTGTGTGTGTGTGTGTGTGTCCAGTGTGTGTGTGTGTGTGTGTGTGTCCAGTGTGTGTGTGTGTGTGTGTGTCCTGTGTGTGTGTGTGTCCAGTGTGTGTGTGTGTGTCCAGTGTGTGTGTGTGTGTGTGTGTGTGTGTGTGTGTGTGTGTGTGTGTGTGTCCAGTGGGTGTGTATGTGAGTATCCAGTCTGTGTGTGTGTCTGTGTCCAGTGTGTGTGTGTCCAGTGTGTGTGTGTCCAATCTGTGTGTGTCCAGTCTGTGTGTGTGTGTCCAGTGTGTGTGTGTGTGTGTGTGTGTGTGTCCAGTGTGTCCAGTGTGTGTGTGTCGAGTCTGTGTGTGTGTGTCTAGTGTTTGTGTGTGTGTCCAGTGTGTGTGTGTGCGTCCAGTGTGTGTGTGTGTGTGTGTCCAGTGTGTGTGTGTGTGTCCAGTCTGTGTGTGTGTCCAGTCTGTGTGTGTGTGTGTGTGTCCAGTGTGTGTGTGTGTCCAGTGTGTGTGTGTCCAGTGTGTGTTTGTGTGTATCCAGTGTGTGTGTGTGTGTGTGTGTGTGTCCAGTGTGTGTGTGTGTTTGTTTGTCCAGTGTGTGTTTGTGTGTGTCCAGTGTGTGTGTGTGTGTCCAGTGTGTGTCCAGTGTGTGTGTGTGTGTGTGTGTGTCCAGTGTGTGTTTGTGTGTGTCCAGTGTGTGTTTGTGTGTGTCCAGTGTGTGTGTGTCCAGTGTGTGTTTGTGTGTGTGTGTCCAGTGTGTGTGTGTGTCCAGTTTGTGTGTGTGTCCAATGTGTGTGTGTACAGTGTGTGTGTGTGTGTGTCCAGTGTGTGTGTGTCTAGTGTGTGTGTGTGTCCAGTTTGTGTGTGTGTGTGTGTGTCCAGTCTGTGTGTGTATCCAGTGTGTGTCCAGTGTGTGTGTGTCCAGTCTGTGTGTCTGTCCAGTCTGTGTGTGTGAGTGTCCAGAATGTGTGTGTCCAGTGTGTGTGTATGTGTGTGTGTGTGTGTGTGTTTGTCCAGTGTGTGTGTGTGTGTGTGTGTGTGTGTGTTTGTCCAGTGTGTGTGTGTGTGTGTGTGTGTGTGTGTTTGTCCAGTGTGTGTGTGTGTGTGTGTGTGTGTGTGTGTTTGTCCAGTGTGTGTGTGTGTGTGTGTGTGTGTGTGTGTGTGTGTGTGTGGGTGTGTGTGTGTGTGAGTCCAGTGTGTGTGCGGATCCAGTGTGTGTGTGAGTCCAGTGTGTATCCAGTGTGTGTGTGTGTGTGTTTGTCCAGTGTGTGTGTGTGTGTAGTCCAGTGTGTGTGTGTATCCAGTGTGTGTGTGTGTGTGTGTGTGTGTGTGAGTCCAGTGTGTGTGTATCCAGTGTGTGTCTGTGTGTGTGAGTCCAGTGTGTGTGTGTATCCAGTGTGTGTGTGTGTGTGTGAGTCCAGTGTGTGTGTGTATCCAGTGTGTGTGTGTGTGTGTGTGAGTCCAGTGTGTGCGTGTATCCAGTGTGTGTATTATTTACAGGTTATTATTGTGTGTGTGTGTGTATGTGTGTTTGTGCCAGTGTGTGTGTGTGTGTCCAGTGTGTGTGTGTGTGTGTGTGTGTGTGTGTGTGTGTGTGTGTGTGTGTGTGTGTGTGTGTGTGTGTGTGTGTGTGTGTGTGTGTATCACTGAGTCGCCATCAAACCAGTGTGTGTCATGTTATTTTAGGGACACTGAGGAGTCAGAACAAACCCTAAACCCTGGATAAAGGGGCTCAGTGAATGTGGAGGTGAATGTGATCAGGTGGGTCAGTGTGTCAGAGGAGGCTCTATAGAAGGACAGAGTGCCGGCTGGCCAGTCCAGATACACTCCTACTCTGTGGGAGCTGGAGGGGGGGACGTCTATGGTAGTCCGTTTATTATTGTGCCAGGCAATGTAACTGTTGTCAGAGCAGAACAGACTCCAGGACTTGTTATTGTATCCAAGCCAACAGTCCTTAACCCCTCCTCTTCCTCTCCTGCTGATTCCTTTATATGTCACTCCAATAACAGCCTCTCTCCCACTCCACTCTGCCTCCCAGTAACAGCGCCCAGTCAGACCCTCTCTACACAGCACCTGTCTACAGTCCTCAAATCTCTCTGGGTGATCAGGATACGGCTGCTCCTCTGTCGTCCATGTCACCTTTCTGTTCTCCTCAGACAGAGAGAGGAGTCTGTTTACTGTGTTTAGGTCCAGTGTGAGATCACAGACATCTGATGGATGAAACCAGACACAATATTAGAAATCATCATCATTCACATTAGAATGTTAACTCACTTTTCACTAATTCATTTAATGTAGATGTTTCTAGGTATCAAAAGGAGAAGTTAAGGTAACTTGAGACTTGTTGAATGATCATATGTTATACTGTATGGTAATATAAAACACACTTATTCCCATTAATTACACACACACAGACACACACACACACACACACACACACACACACACATTGTCATATCAACTCTTTGTAAACGTTGTTGTCCCTGATTTCTGCTTCTGTAGAACTACAGCTGATATTTAATATGACCAAGTCAGTAATGATGGTGGTCTTTGACTTTGACTTAACTTGAATTAAGACTTATTCTTAGTCATATTCTTCACAGCAGTCAACACTCACATTTTCTAAGCCCAGGTTTCATTCTGTTCTCTCCACCATGTTCCTCACTGTAGCGGTAAGCAGAAGAACAGACAGTCATTGAGGGATAAACACACACACACACAGTACAAACACACACACGTGTGTCCAGTGTGTTCAGTGTCTGTGTCCAGTTTATCCAGTGTGTGTGTGTATGTGTGTGTGTGTGTCCTGTCTGTGTCCATTGTGTGTGTGTGTGTATCACACACACACTGGACAAAGACACACACAAACTGGACACACACACACACTGGACACACACTGGACAAACACACTGAACACACACACTGGACACACACACTGGACACACACTGGACACAAACACTGAACACACACACTGGACACACACACACAAACAGTCAGTATATAACTTTGTCCAAGGAAAGAATGTTTGTCCGAACAATCATCATTCCCCTGTCGCTAATCTGAAGACACCTGCTCCTTTTCTCAATCACATCCCCTTTGCCAGAAGACACACCTCCTCCCGTTTCTGTTACCCAATCACATCCCCTTTCCCAGAAGACACACCTCCTCCTGTTTCCATTACCCAATCACACCCCCTTTGCCAGAAGACACACCTCCTCCTGTTTCCATTACCCAATCACATCCCCTTTCCCAGAAGACATACCTCCTCCTGTTTCCATTACCCAATCACATCCCCTTTGCCAGTCAGTTGTTTTCTCTGGAGCTCGACCTCTCTCAATCTCTCTGTGTCTCAATCTCTCTGTGTCTCAATCTCTCTGTGTCTCAATCTCTCTGTGTCTCAATCTCTCTGTGTCTCAATCTCTCTGTGTCTCAATCTCTGTGTCTCAATCTCTCTGTGTCTCAATCTCTCTGTGTCTCATCTCTCTGTGTCTCTCTCTGTGTCTCAATCTCTCTGTGTCTCAATCTCTCTGTGTCTCAATCTCTCTGTGTCTCAATCTCTCTGTGTCTCAATCTCTCTGTGTCTCATCTCTCTGTGTCTCAATCTCTCTGTGTATCAATCTCTCTGTGTCTCAATCTCTCTGTGTATCAATCTCTCTGTGTCTCAATCTCTCTGTGTATCAATCTCTCTCTCTCTCTGTGGGCTCTCTTTTGGTTTTTGTCAAGTCTGGAATTATGTGAGTATTGTTGTTTCATGACTGTTTGTTCTGTTAGGGGTACCAAGATGTCATACAGTACAGTAGGACTACTTTGTCTACCCTAGTTTGGGGGACCACCCACTGTATTTTTGGTTAGTTAGCTGTATAGTAGTAGCTAGTCTAGTTTAGGGGTGTTTTTGGTTAGTTAGACTAGTCTAGTTTAGGGGTGTTTTTGGGGTGTTTTTGGTTTCCTAGTTAGTTAGCTGTATAGTAGTAGACTAGTCTAGTTTAGGGGTGTTTTTGGTTAGTTAGTTAGCTGTATAGTAGTAGACTAGTCTAGTTTAGGGGTGTTTTTGGTTAGTTAGTTAGCTGTATAGTAGTAGACTAGTCTAGTTTAGGGGTGTTTTTGGTTAGTTAGTTAGCTGTATAGTAGTAGACTAGTCTAGTTTAGGGGTGTTTTTGGTTAGTTAGTTAGCTGTATAGTAGTAGACTAGTCTAGTTTAGGGGTGTTTTTGGTTAGTTAGTTAGCTGTATAGTAGTAGACTAGTCTAGTTTAGGGGTGTTTTTGGTTAGTTAGTTAGCTGTATAGTAGTAGACTAGTCTAGTTTAGGGGTGTTTTTGGTTAGTTAGTTAGCTGTATAGTAGTAGACTAGTCTAGTTTAGGGGTGTTTTTGGATAGTTAGTTAGCTGTATAGTAGTAGACTAGTCTAGTTTAGGGGTGTTTTTGGATAGTTAGTTTTTAGTAGTTAGGGGTGTTTTTTAGTTAGCTGTATAGTAGTAGACTAGTCTAGTTTAGGGGTGTTTTTGGTTAGTTAGTTAGCTGTATAGTAGTAGACTAGTCTAGTTTAGGGGTGTTTTTGGTTAGTTAGTTAGCTGTATAGTAGTAGACTAGTCTAGTTTAGGGGTGTTTTTGGATAGTTAGTTAGCTGTATAGTAGTAGACTAGTCTAGTTTAGGGGTGTTTTTGGTTAGTTAGTTAGCTGTATAGTAGTAGACTAGTCTAGTTTAGGGGTGTTTTTGGTTAGTTAGTTAGCTGTATAGTAGTAGACTAGTCTAGTTTAGGGGTGTTTTTGGTTAGTTAGTTAGCTGTATAGTAGTAGACTAGTCTAGTTTAGGGGTGTTTTTGGTTAGTTAGTTAGCTGTATAGTAGTAGACTAGTCTAGTTTAGGGGTGTTTTTGGTTAGTTAGTTAGCTGTATAGTAGTAGACTAGTCTAGTTTAGGGGTGTTTTTGGTTAGTTAGTTAGCTGTATAGTAGTAGACTGGTCTAGTTTAGGGGTGTTTTTGGTTAGTTAGTTAGCTGTATAGTAGTAGACTAGTCTAGTTTAGGGGTGTTTTTGGTTAGTTAGTTAGCTGTATAGTAGTAGACTAGTCTAGTTTAGGGGTGTTTTTGGTTAGTTAGTTAGCTGTATAGTAGTAGACTAGTCTAGTTTAGGGGTGTTTTTGGTTAGTTAGTTAGCTGTATAGTAGTAGACTAGTCTAGTTTAGGGGTGTTTTTGGTTAGTTAGTTAGCTGTATAGTAGTAGACTAGTCTAGTTTAGGGGTGTTTTTGGTTAGTTAGTTAGCTGTATAGTAGTAGACTAGTCTAGTTTAGGGGTGTTTTTGGTTAGTTAGTTAGCTGTATAGTAGTAGACTAGTCTAGTTTAGGGGTGTTTTTGGTTAGTTAGTTAGCTGTATAGTAGTAGACTAGTCTAGTTTAGGGGTGTTTTTGGTTAGTTAGTTAGCTGTATAGTAGTAGACTGGTCTAGTTTAGGGGTGTTTTTGGTTAGTTAGTTAGCTATAGTAGTAGACTAGTCTAGTTTAGGGGTGTTTTTGGTTAGTTAGTTAGCTGTATAGTAGTAGACTAGTCTAGTTTAGGGGTGTTTTTGGTTAGTTAGTTAGCTGTATAGTAGTAGACTAGTCTAGTTTAGGGGTGTTTTTGGTTAGTTAGTTAGCTGTATAGTAGTAGACTAGTCTAGTTTAGGGGTGTTTTTGGTTAGTTAGTTAGCTGTATAGTAGTAGACTAGTCTAGTTTAGGGGTGTTTTTGGTTAGTTAGTTAGCTGTATAGTAGTAGACTAGTCTAGTTTAGGGGTGTTTTTGGTTAGTTAGTTAGCTGTATAGTAGTAGACTAGTCTAGTTTAGGGGTGTTTTTGGTTAGTTAGTTAGCTGTATAGTAGTAGACTAGTCTAGTTTAGGGGTGTTTTTGGTTAGTTAGTTAGCTGTATAGTAGTAGACTAGTCTAGTTTAGGGGTGTTTTTGGTTAGTTAGTTAGCTGTATAGTAGTAGACTGGTCTAGTTTAGGGGTGTTTTTGGTTAGTTAGTTAGCTGTATAGTAGTAGACTAGTCTAGTTTAGGGGTGTTTTTGGTTAGTTAGTTAGCTGTATAGTAGTAGACTAGTCTAGTTTAGGGGTGTTTTTGGTTAGTTAGTTAGCTGTATAGTAGTAGACTAGTCTAGTTTAGGGGTGTTTTTGGTTAGTTAGTTAGCTGTATAGTAGTAGACTAGTCTAGTTTAGGGGTGTTTTTGGTTAGTTAGTTAGCTGTATAGTAGTAGACTAGTCTAGTTTAGGGGTGTTTTTGGTTAGTTAGTTAGCTGTATAGTAGTAGACTAGTCTAGTTTAGGGGTGTTTTTGGTTAGTTAGTTAGCTGTATAGTAGTAGACTAGTCTAGTTTAGGGGTGTTGTGGGATATTTGTTTCTTTCCCTGGGTCCAGCTCAGCCCCTTTACCGTGTGTTTAAAAATAAACCCTGAGTGTTTGACGGTAATTTAGTTGTCTGTGGTTTTTCGTTCTCATTGTTTCTTTTTCACTATTATGATTTGCATACGTTATGTTACACACACACAGGACACACACACACACACACACACACACACACACACACAGGACACACACACAGTCATCATATAACTTTGTCCAAGTGGTGGTCAGAATGTTTGTCTTAACTAGCCTGATAAGTCAAACATGTCTGATATGAACATTGACATAAACCCTCTACATACTTGAGTTTCTCCAGTCTGCAGTGTGGATCCTCCAGTCCAGCAGAGAGCAGTCTGACTCCTGAGTCTCCTGGGTGATTGTAGCTCAGGTCCAGCTCTCTCAGGTGTGAGGGGTTTGACCTCAGAGCTGAGACCAGAGAAGCACAGCCTTCCTCTGTGACTAGACAGCCTGACAGCCTGCAAAGAGTCAAATCATATTAAAATCACACTGATATTCTTTGGTGGTGAAAATAGTGGCAGTATATTTTTTTCTACATTTTCAGATACATCAGTGTCCTGAAACCTGCCATATCTATTCATGAATAAATGAATATATCATTATTAGAAATGACAAATGATCAAAATATTGCCTGCAGATAGAAAAATGTATAGTACAAATATTTGAGTAGACTGACCAGACCAGTTTAAAAAGCAGTATCAGTCAGAAGACAGACAGTGAGGAATCAGATTTAGATTGTATTGAGTATACAGTCCACACCATATCTATTTAGACAGTGAGGTATCAGATTTAGATTGTATTGAGTATACAGTCCACACCATATCTATTTAGACAGTGAGGTATCAGATTTAGATTGTATTGAGTATACAGTCCACACCATATCTATTTAGACAGTGAGGTATCAGATTTAAATGATTGTATATCCAATACAGTCCACACCAATCTATTTAGACAGTGACAGTTTATAAGTCACCATTTTTAGGATTTTGTATTGAGTGTTACAGTCCACACCATATCTATTTAGACAGTGAGGTATCAGATTTAGATTGTATTGAGTATACAGTCCACACCATATCTATTTAGACAGTGAGGTATCAGATTTAGATTGTATTGAGTATACAGTCCACACCATATCTATTTAGACAGTGAGGTATCAGATTTAGATTGTATTGAGTATACAGTCCACACCATATCTATTTAGACAGTGAGGTATCAGATTTAGATTGTATTGAGTATACAGTCCACACCATATCTATTTAGACAGTGAGGTATCAGATTTAGATTGTATTGAGTATACAGTCCACACCATATCTATTTAGACAGTGAGGTATCAGATTTAGATTGTATTGAGTATCAACAGTCCACACCATATCTATTTTGACAGTGAGCTACATTTCAAATGTGTCTCTATATTCCAATACAGATTTGAATCAAATCTTTAATCATGAGGTGACAGTTTAGAGGCTACAACAAAGTATATAACCTCTCACCATTACCAATAACAGAGGCTACAACAAATCATGTTTCACCATTACCAGAAGATACAACAAAACTTTATCTATTTCTCACCATTACCATTTAACAGATGAGTACACAAAACATTCTGACTGCCATTATTGAGAAAGATCATGAATGAATCATGCTAATAATAATTACCAAGTAACAGAGGCTACAACAAAACATGCTAACCTCTCACCATTACCAATAACAGAGGCTACAACAAAACATGCTAACCTCTCACCATTACCAATAACAGAGGCTACAACAAAACATGCTAACCTCTCACCATTACCAATAACAGAGGCTACAACAAAACATGCTAACCTCTCACCATTACCAATAACAGACTACAACAAAACATGCTAACCTCTCACCATTACCAATAACAGAGACTACAACAAAACATACTAACCTCTCACCATTACCAATAACAGAGGCTACAACAAAACATACTAACCTCTCACCATTACCAATAACAGAGGCTACAACAAAACATACTAACCTCTCACCATTACCAATAACAGAGGCTACAACAAAACATACTAACCTCTCACCATTACCAATAACAGAGGCTACAACAAAACATGCTAACCTCTCACCATTACTCAAATAAAAGGTGACATTCTGTAGTCTACCAATATCAGTATGAAACATTCTCTCAAATTCAAAATAGAAGATCTACATGAAAATTTCAAAACTCTTCACTTCTTACACAATATAACAGTGACTCCAAAAAACAGGACATTATTCACCATTCAGTTTCTATTAGGAAAAACATTAAAACACAACCAAATCAACCATCATAATGAATTCAACAAGACAGAACAAAATTATTTAATCATGCTAGACAATCACCATTAAACTTAGAAGACTTTTTTAGTGAATATTCCAAATAATGAAGACCTCTTCAAATGGGAGAACTAATAAGTAAAGCACCAACAAACATGCACGATGTTCTGAGAACTCATGACCTGTAATGTATTCAGAGGCTCCTCATTTTGTTCCTTACAACATTACCTTTAAATTAAATGGACCTAATGATTATGTACAAAAAACACCTGTCACATTAAACCTCAAACAATTTTTTTGTTACTCCAAATACATATGTATTCCATGAAGCCCCTATTGGCACCAAGACCAAAAGCTGTCAAATTACACCAGAAACAAACATCTACACCTTTAAAACCTCACCATTACCAATAAGGCTAGGCTAAACAAAATCTGACAACCTCTCACCATTACTTGGTTAACAGAAGAAATCAAACAAAACAATTAAGAAATGGAAGAATAAAGATCAGGGTTGATAAAAAAAATCTGAAACTCCCACGGAGCCACCATTAAATCTATTTTTAAAAAATGGGGCACCACAACAAATCTCACCCATCAAGGACCAGGTCAAGGAGGTCATAACAGAGAGGAAACAAAAAACAGAAACAGGGGGACCAGTGCAATCCACATGCAGAGAGCTGGGACCAACGTAACCAAAAGCCTACCACCATTACACATAACAGAGGTACGGAAGAGTGGCCAAAACAAAAACCTCTCATTGCTTAACCAAAACATCCAGGCTACAAGTTTGCAAAGCATTTCTCATGATCCAAAATTGAAAGATTGGGACAAAATGTCTATGGTCAGATGAAACCAAAATATAACTTTTTGGTATCAACAAAAAACTGTCGTGTTTGGAGGACAAAGAATGCTAAGTTGCATCCAAAGAACACCATACCTACAGTGAAGCATGGGGGTGGAAACATCATGCTGTGGGATGTTTTTCCATTGCAAAGGGACAAGGACAACTATCAACAAAAAATGGAAGGAATGAATGGGGCCTGCTAAATACAGATTTTGAGTGAAACCTGTTTCATCATCAAGTTGGCATTGAGACTAAACGGGCTAACCTTTCAGCATGACAATGATCCCAAACACAGTGCCTACAACAAAAACATGAAGTGGAAAAGGTGTAAAGGTCCTGAAACAGCCAGTCTAATCTCAACCCCATAGAAAATCATTGAGGAAGTTGGAATGACTTACACCCAGCAACAGCCCAGTGGAAAAACATCACCATTCTTGACAGGAGCTGGAACAAACAAAATGGTCACCAACAACCCAGTGGCCTTGTGAAACTTAAGAAAACGTACCCCAAGACCTCTGCTCATTCCAAGTAAAGGGTATATAACAAAGTATTGAGATAAACTTTCCCATTGACCAAATACTTATTTACCACCATAATTTGCAAATAAATTCATTAAAAATCCTACAATGTGATTTTCTGGAAAGCCAAAAAAATACAAGCCATTTTGTCTGTCATTTTAAACAGTAAAGTGTACCTAATGAAAATTAAGTGACATTCTGTACATCACCTATATGAAACATTCCATCTCAAATCCAAAATGCTGGAGCAAAATGTAAAACTGTAAGCTTCACTGTCCAAACACATATGGTGTGGACTATGTGTGTCTGGTAAACACATGTGGATCTGGTGAACAGTTATCACTTGTTGACCAACTACAGGAATACTGACCTCAGAGTCTCCAGTTTACAGTGGGGATTCCCCAGTCCAGCAGAGAGCAGCTCCACTCCTGAATCCTTCAGGTCATTGTTACTCAGGTCCAGCTCTCTCAGGTGTGAGGGGTTTGACCTCAGAGCTGAGACCAGAGAAGCACAGCCTTCCTCTGTGACTCCACAGCCTGACAGCCTGACAAAGAGATCATCATGACTTCACAAACACACTGTTCATTTAATGAGTAGTGTAGAAGGACAATGGCAGATGCATTTGGTTAATTATCCAAAACAACATATAGATTAATCTTACATCTCCTAGAACTGTGTGGTCATATTGTTATACTAATGTGAAAATCAATGCATTTATTCAATATGTTTTTCAATATAATATTATATACATATTATAATACATCATTTTCTCTAAACTGGATAATGCTTCCTGATGATTAGTTCTGATGTGTTTTTTTAATTTACTCACAGAACAGCTCTGGAGGCTTTGACCACTGGCAGCAGCCTCAGAAGACCTTCCTCTGATCTGGAGTATTTCTTCAGGTCAAACACATCCAGCTCCTTTTCTGAAGTCAGCAACACAAAGACCAGAGCTGACCACTGTGCAGGTGACAGGTTGGGTTCTGAGAGACTTCCTGATCTCAGGTAGCTTTGGATCTCCTCCACTAGAGAATGGTCATTCAGTTCATTCAGACAGTGGAACAGATTGATGCTCCGCTCTGGAGAGAGATTCATCCTGATCTTCTCCTTGATGTACTTGACTGTTTCTTCGTGGCTCTGTGAGCTGCTTCTTGACTTTGTCAGTAGACCTTGTAAGTGCTTCTGATTGGACTCCAGTGAGAGGCCCAGAAGGAAGCGGAGGAAAAGGTCCAGGTTTCCCGTCTCACTTTGTAAGGCTTTATCCACAGCACTCTTGTAGAAAGTAACTTCTTTGTTTGATCTCTCACAGAAAAGTGCTTTGTTTGAAGTTTGTCCATTAGATTCTCATTGTTGTTGATGAATGAGAGGAACACATATACAGCAGCCAGAAACTCCTGAATGCTCAGATGAACAAAGCAGTACACCTTGTCCTGGTACAGCCCACATTCCTCTTTAAAGAGCTGTGTGCACAATCCTGAGTACACTGAGGCTTCATTGACATCAATGCCAGCCTCTTTCAGGTCTTCTTCATAGAAAATCAGATTGCCATTCACAAGCTGTTGAAAAGCCAGTTTTCCCAGTGACAGAATGCTCTCTTTATTCCAGTGTGGACCTGTCTCTTCTTTCCCAAGATACTTTTCATTCTTCTGTTTGGTATGAAACACCACAAGGTGTGTGTACATCTCAGTCAGAGTCTTGGGCATCTCTTCTCTCTTATGTTTCAGCATGTGTTCAAGGACTGTTGCAGAAATCCAACAGAAGACTGGAATGTGGCACATGATGTGGAGGCTCCTTGATGTCTTTATGTGTGAGATGATTCTGCTGGCCAGGTCCTCATCACTGAATCTCTTCCTGAAGTACTCCTCCTTCTGTGGGTCATTGAACCCTCGTACCTCTGTCACCTGGTCAACACACCCTGAAGGGATCTTATTGGCTGCTGCAGGTCGGGTAGTTATCCAGAGGAGAGCAGAGGGAAGCAGATTTCCCTTGATGAGATTTGTCAGCAGAACATCCACTGAGGTTGACTCTGTGACGTCCCAACAGATCTTGTTCTTCTGGAAGTCTAGGGGCAGTCGGCACTCATCCAGACCGTCAAATATGAACAGAACTTTGTACTTGTTGTAGTTGGAGATTCCTGATTGTTTGGTTTCCATTGAGAAGTGATTGAGAAGTTCAATGAAAGTGTGTTTGTCCTTTTTCATCAAATTCAGCTCCCGAAAAGGGAATGAAAATACAAATTGGACATCCTGATTTGCTTTTCCTTCAGCCCAATCCAGAATGAACTTCTGCACAGAGACTGTTTTTCCAATGCCAGCGACTCCCTTTGTCAGCACAGTTCTGATAAGTTTGTCTTGTCCAGTTACGGGTTTGAAGATGTCGTTACATTTGATTGCAGTCTCTGGTCTTGCTTGTTTCCTGGTTGTTGTCTCAATCTGTCTCAGCTCATGTTCATTATTGACCTCTCCTGTTCCACCCTCTGTGATGTAGAGCTCTGTGTAGATCTTATTGAGAAGTGTTGGGCTTCCTTGTTTAGCGATCCCCTCAAATACACATTGAAACTTCTTCTTTAGATTAGATTTGAGTTCACGTTGGCAAATCACAGCAAGCTCATCTGAATCTAGAAATAACACAGAGGTTATTAATATTACGTCTGTTTTAATGCCTACATTATTGAAGGACTGTTATAAAGTAAAATTATAATAATTTATTATCTTAACTGTCTGTATAAACGTTTTCATAATGCATTACAGACTGGTGTGACTGATTATATTATTATTGATATTATTGATGGTATTATTAATGTAGTCTCTCTCTAAATTAATCAACACATCCCTGCTGCTACTTGATGAGGTCACTAGGTGTTGTGTTAAGGCTGCTACAATATCATTGAGTTACACAGCTACTTTAGCTGTACTTTAGCTACAGCTTTTAAATGTTATAAAACAGCATTCATCATGAGGCAGACAGATCTTACTTTTCTCCAGTGTGTCAGCAAGCTCCTTCTGGTTCATTTTCCTCAGGACGTGCAGTGTGATCTTCAGAGCCCCCTCTCTGGCACTGCTCTCCTGCTTCTCATCTTCAGCATCCACCACTTCCTTATCCTGCTTCTGACTCTCAAAGCCTTCTGGGAGTTCTGGACTAAGAATCCTCCTGAACATCTCCAGCTCGTTCTTCACAAATGTCATGATTTTCTCTTCAAGCAACTGAAATAAATCAAGTAAATAAGTTAAGCAAGAGACTAAATGCTTTCTCATTAACACATTAATGAATGATTGACAGATCAACTTTACTTGAGGTAAACAAAAACAAATGTACATAACAGGACCACGTACACTGAATATGGAGGCCAGGTCTGTTTGATGACTCTGGGAAGACTGACCACTGAGAATCTCTGACTCTGATCTCTCCTGTTGGTTTCTGTGGACAAAACATGAGATTACATCTCCTCATCCAGGGAGTACACACACACACACACACACACACACACACACACACACACACACACACACACACACACACACACACACACACACACACACACACACACACACACACACACACACACACAGGGAGGGAATGTTGTGTTTGTTTAATATTGTTTTAGGACTATGAAAATTGACAAAAGGATTAGCCTATGGATTATGAAAACAACAACAATAAATGGGAAAATGGGAGAGGAGAAATGACTAGAGACAGTGTTGTTTAACTCACTGACCAGGACCCATGAGTTCTTCTTACCTTTGTTCAGTAGAAAAGTCTCCCTCTCTAAAGTTTATAGGTTGAAACATAGACCAGTCACTCTTCATGGACACACAGCTGGGAACAGGGGAGGCTGGTCTCTCCTGCTGGATTGGACTTCAACACAGCAGAGACAAACATTACATCTCTCATCTACTCTGAGCTCAGATGGGGAAACAGAAGAAGAGTTTCATTCCAAAACACTGTGTCCACTTTCAGAAATGCTTTCAGAAATGCACAGACCCCACTTTCAGAAATGTTGATAAATTATATTTGATTGTTTGTAGAAATTATTAAATGACTTCAAGTCTTTATAAAGGCTTCTAAAGTGGGTAAATTTCACTTAAAAAAGACAGACTTGATTTGATGAAAAATGGATCAACAACAAAACAAAACAAAATCTAGAAGTTACAGTATATAGAATGTAGTATATAGTATATAGTTACAGTATATAGAATGTAGTATATAGTATATAGTATATAGTTACAGTATATAGTATATAGGTACAGTATATAGAATGTAGTATATGGTATATAGTTACAGTATATAGAATGTAGTATATAGTATATAGTTACAGTATATAGAATGTAGTATATAGTATATAGTTACAGTATATAGAATGTAGTATATAGTATATAGTTACAGTATATAGAATGTAGTATATAGTATATAGTTACAGTATATAGAATGTAGTATATAGTATATAGTTACAGTATATAGAATGTAGTATATAGTATATAGTTACAGTATATAGAATGTAGTATATAGTATATAGTTACAGTATATAGAATGTAGTATATAGTATATAGTTACAGTATATAGAATGTAGTATATAGTATATAGTTACAGTATATAGAATGTAGTATATAGTATATAGTTACAGTATATAGAATGTAGTATATAGTATATAGTTACAGTATATAGAATGTAGTATATAGTATATAGTTACAGTATATAGAATGTAGTATATAGTATATAGTTACAGTATATAGAATGTAGTATATAGTATATAGTTACAGTATATAGAATGTAGTATATAGTATATAGTTACAGTATATAGAATGTAGTATATGGTATATAGTTACAGTATATAGTATATAGTATATAGTTACAGTATATAGAATGTAGTATATAGTATATAGTTACAGTATATAGAATGTAGTATATAGTATATAGTTACAGTATATAGAATAGTATATAGTATATAGTTACAGTATATAGAATGTAGTATATAGTTATAGTATATAGAATGTAGTATATGGTATATAGTTACAATATGTAGAATGTAGTATATAGTATATAGTTACAGTATATAGAATGTACACATAAGCAATATTTTCTGATTTAAAAAAGTTTTAGAATATACATTCTTAAACAATATTGTCATCTCACCTCTTAGTTTCGGTGTCATGTTCCCCAGAGAGACTCATTTTAGAGGCAGGTCCCTCCTCTCTCTCCCCAGAGAGACTCATTTTTGAGGCAGGGTCCCCTAAACAGAGATCCCCATGTTGGATTGTTTTAGACACAGTGTCAACTAAACAGAGATCCAACATGTTGGTTGTGGTTAACACAGTGACAACTAAACAGAGATCCAACATGTTGGTTGTGGTTAACACAGTGACAACTAAACAGAGATCCAGCATGTTGGTTGTGGTTAACACAGTGACAACTAAACAGAGATCCAACATGGTGGTTGTGGTTAACACAGTGACAACTAAACAGAGATCCAACATGTTGGTTGTGGTTAACACAGTGACAACTAAACAGAGATCCAACATGGTGGTTGTGGTTAACACAGTGACAACTAAACAGAGATCCAACATGGTGGTTGTGGTTAACACAGTGACAACTAAACAGAGATCCAACATGTTGGTTGTGGTTAACACAGTGACAACTAAACAGAGATCCAACATGGTGGTTGTGGTTAACACAGTGACAACTAAACAGAGATCCAACATGTTGGTTGTGGTTAACACAGTGACAACTAAACAGAGATCCAACATGGTGGTTGTGGTTAACACAGTGACAACTAAACAGAGATCCAACATGGTGGTTGTGGTTAACACAGTGACAACTAAACAGAGATCCAACATGGTGGTTGTGGTTAACACAGTGTCAACTAATTATTGAAGGTCATATTGTTCTCATTTACACAGTGACAAATAATTATTGAACGTCATTGACTACTCAAAACCCGCCCACAAGGCCTGAAGACTAACTAATTTTTCTTTTGAAAAAGTTTTATTGGCACAATTCCTTTAAAAAGCTCATACATTTTTTACATCATTTATACACATAAAAACGGCAACAAAGCATAAAACACAGCATTTGAAAGTTACATTTAAATTTGTTAAAAAGTACATGTTGTTAAAACCAATGAAAACAACCATTGATAAAAGTACTTTCCTTGTAAAAACATCAAATCTGTAAAGCCATTTAAAATGTGTACTAATGATCTAACAAAGGTAAAACATTTTTAAGACATGAAAAACATGTTAAAAAGCCACTTTGTTAAAAAGCTGTCTTCAGTCCCTTGTACAGGAGCGGGGTGAGTCGTTATCAAGCTCACCTCATCCTGCTCTTCTGAATAGATCATCGTCCCGTCCTTCGGGGCCCAGAGGAGATCCCTCCCCTAGGCGCATCGCCCTAGGCGCCGCAGCGCTGTCAGGCCGTGGCCGCCGGGACCTAGGGTGTTGTGGGGGACCCTTCGCCTGGGGTCGAGGCCCCCTTCCTTTCGTACCACCCCAGGGCTTCCGTGGCTACCATGGCCACTGCCTGGGGGGTGGTCTCTACGTTTTTCGCTACCAGCAGGTTACGGGAGGGCCACAGTGCTTCCTTCAGGCACGTGAGGGTGGGCCAGAGCTTGGTGAAGGTCTTCGATGAAATGGGCCTTCGGCCCACCCCATACAGCACGAGCTGAGGTGTTAGGTCCTCCCCTGCTGGCAGACACGAGGTGATCAGGGGGCCTGCTTCCTTCCACAGGTCCCTGGCGGCTCTGCACTCCCAGAGCATGTGCCTCACCGACTCTTCTTGGCCGCAGCCTGGTCGGGGGCACGCGGATGTCCTCGCCATGCCCCGTGAGTGCATAACGGCCCTGACCGGGAGGATCTCGTGGGCGACCATGAACACAGGATGGCCTGGCAGTGATAGTTGCTCCTTTCCATCGCTTGTTGTGTTGACTTCATCATGTCCATTTTGTGATGTTTTTTCACTGTTGAATCTTATTGCAAGTGTACGTGCATTTGCAATATGGTTCAATGGGCATTTACCATAAGAAATTTGACATGCTCAAAAATCCTGCAGAAATGCAAAATTGACTGGCCAGATGAACTCGGGATGGCCTGGCAGTGATAGTTGCTCCTTTCCATCGCTCGTTGTGTTGACTTCATCATGTCCATTTTGTGATGTTTTTCACTATTGAATCATATTGCAAGTGTACGTGCATTGTTGTGCAACTGGTAACCCAAAAATACAAATATGGTGATTTCATTATGTCCATTTGTTTATGTTTTGTTACTTTTGCAAAGTCACTGTGCATTTGCAATATGGTTCAATGGGCAGGTACCATCACGAATTTGTCATGCTATAAAAATCCTGCAGGAATGTGAAATTGACTGGCCCGATGAACTCGGGATGGCTGGGCAGTGATTCTGGTTCATCTCAATCGCTCGTTAGGGTTGATTTCAGAATGTCACTTTGGTGATGGTACCTCACTGTTTAAACATATTGCAAATGGACAAGAGTCACCAGCAAGTCACCGTCCATCAGTCAATTAGATATCATTCTGACACCAAACTGATACAAACTGACACCAAACCCACTTTTTCCAACTCGTTTAGTAGCCAACTATCACATACTTCAGAGCTGGCCCAAAATTCACAACGCCTTCGGTTCAAACCATAAAAAAAACATAAAACACGTAGTTACGTTCTAGCTGCGGGTCCATTTCTTATGTTATGTGTAGGCCTAGCTGAGGCGACCCCGAATCCCAAGTTTCGGCTCGATCGGTCATTTGGTGTCCGAGCAAAACCCTAATTGGTGCTGAAAATCCACTTTTTTCCATGCCTTGCTACGGGGTCCTTGAATGAGATATCGGACAGAAACGTTGGGGTCCGTCTCTATGGGCCGAGACGGTCGCAATGCACCTAGTCACGTAACTCACGTAACTAGAGCCACGTAACTCACCACGCACTATCGACCGGAGGTCTAGAACAGGATTCTAAAGTTTCGGAACTCTAGGTCTGACGGTTCTTTTTTAGCTCGAACAAAGCTAACTATTGCAGTCACTGTCTGTCTCTACGCACCCCAATACGTCCCTCCATCCAAGTTGTGTTTTAGTGTGATTTATTTTTCCTTTGAAATTTTATGGGAAAAATGACTGATTTACAGTTCATGGGGGTTGCCTAATCACATATATGAAGTTTTGGAAAGATCTGACTTTTTTAACCCCTCGAAACAGCCCCTGAGACACCAATTATGGCACTTCCGGTTGGCACAGGAAGCTATAAGTCAACACATATCATCATTGGGGTATGCTTTTACAGAATCCTGAGTTTTAAGTCCTTACGTTAAGAACTGACTGATTTACACAGGGTTGAATGCACTATGTCTATCAAACTGCTGGCAGGGTATGGGTATACACTTTTAGGGTGATTTTAACCACTTCCGGTTGCTCCAGGAAGCTTAGAATCGACACAGGGGTAGACCTCATAGTGGCCTGATGGACTGTTATCGAAGACAGGTTCATAAGGCATTCATAACCCTCATAGGCCTGAGGTTGAAATTAGGGGTGCAGGCAATGTATTCCTATGGGGAGAGAAGTCATTGTAATCTGTGAGATCAAAAAACCCTGTTTTACTGTTAAGGGTTAATGCCACACGGTCAAGGTTAGGCTTGCAAAGATCGGGAGGACCTTAGGAACATTCCTGTGGTTGAATTGTGCTTCTAAACCTAACGGTTCCGCCGCTGTCACCCAAAAGCAAATGATGTTGTGGTGCAGGCTTCATTTTGGGCCTACTTTTCTAATGGTCGCTGCGCCTAGACCGAGCGAGCTACGGTCAAGCGGGATATGTCGTTGAACTCGGCACGGCCTAGAGATTATGTTTATGCCATTGCCTGCTCTCTGTGTCTTTAAGCACCGCACTTTTTCACTCCATCCTTGCTTTGTGTGTGTGTGAAAGCTTTTCTTTGACATCTGTTGGGAGAAATGACTGATTTACAGTTCAGGAGGGTTACCTAGTCACACATATGAAGTTTTGAAAAGATCTGACCTTTTTAACCCTTGGAAACTGCCACTATAACACCATTTAAGGCACTTCCAGTTGGCACAGGAAGCTATAAATAAACTCATATCCTGATTGGGGTATGCCTTTACAGAATCCTGAGTTTTAAGTCTTTATGTTTAGAACTGAGTTATTTACAGAGGGTTTAGTGAGTGTGTGTTATTTCAGAAAATCATAGAAAATCACAGAAATCTCGCAGAGCTCCGCAGCACACTTTAAAAGATTTGTATGAACACCCTGCAACTGGATCTGTAACCGTTGGTATAGGCGTAAACCACACCCTTACTTTATATAACAGTAACCAGAGAAATGTGCGCTACGGTTTCAGCTGTTTTATAAAGGCGTAAACCACACCCTTACTTTCACTTTCATATGAGGAAATCACGTCCCTCCTGACGTCACTGGTGTACGGTAAAATGATGACAACAGAACCCTGTGAGATCTACTAACTAGTAATAATATGTAATTCCAGTTATGTATTCTCTAACTCTGTCCTTTATTGTTCACAAATACTTCATTTGTACTTCTCTCCATATAGTGTTTTCTGCTCTGTCATCTCACCATGGATCCTGCACTCAGCCGTCTCCCCACCCTGATAATAAAGTGTTTTATTAGTATCTTCCACTAGATGGCAGTAAACACCTGCTGTAACTAGACTTTACAACTATGTGTTCTGTTTCAGCTCAGCCGCCTCCCCACCCTGATAATAAAGTGTTATATTGGTATCTTCCACTAGATGGCAGTAAACACCTGCTGTAACTAGACTTTACAACTATGTGTTCTGTTTCAGCTCAGCCGCCTCCCCACCCTGATAATAAAGTGTTATATTGGTATCTTCCACTAGATGGCAGTAAACAACTGCTGTAACTAGACTTCACAACAGTAAGTGTTTGGTTTCTTGGTCCTGGTGACTTCTGGGAAGTGTCTCAGAGGAGGAGTGCTGATCTAGGATCAGGTCCCTCCTCTCCATGTAATCTGATTCATTATGATTTAGGATCAGGTCCCTCCTCTCCATGTAATCTGATTCATTATGATCTAGGATCAGGTCCCTCCTCTCCATGTAATCTGATTCATTATGATCTAGGATCAGGTCCCCCTGTTTAGTCTCATGTCTCTTTATATTCATGTAGCCTGGGGGTGTTGCTTATTGTATTGCTTACATCTTAATATATTGACTGTTATATCAACCCTCTATCCCAGAAACACCCAGCTATGTTCAGGATACTGATGAATGGAGGGTTTAATACTATTGTAGTACTGACTGTTATATCAACCCTCTATCCCAGAAACACCCAGCTATGTTCAGGATACTGATGAATGGAGGGTTTATTACTATTGTAGTACTGACTGTTATATCAACCCTCTATCCCAGAAACACCCAGCTATGTTCAGGATACTGATGAATGGAGGGTTTATTACTATTGTAGTACTGACTTTTATATCAACCCTCTATCCCAGAAACACCCAGCTATGTTCAGGATACTGATGAATGGAGGGTTTATTACTATTGTAGTACTGACTTTTATATCAACCCTCTATCCCAGAAACACCCAGCTATGTTCAGGATACTGATGAATGGAGGGTTTATTACTATTGTATTGCTCTTTTTATTAACTCAGCTACTGACTTGTTCTATTGTTGTTGCATTGTCAAGAGGTTAAACCTACAAGGAAGCATTTCATTACACTATTATACCTGTACTGTACTAGATATTATTAGTTATTATACCTGTACTAGATATTATTAGTTATTATACCTGTACTGTACTAGATATTATTAGTTATTATACCTGTACTGTACTAGATATTATTAGTTATTATACCTGTACTGTACTAGATATTATTAGTTATTATACCTGTACTGTACTAGATATTATTAGTTATTATACCTGTACTGTACTAGATATTATTAGTTATTATACCTGTACTGTACTAGATATTATTAGTTATTATACCTGTACTGTACTAGATATTATTAGTTATTATACCTGTACTGTACTAGATATTATTAGTTATTATACCTGTACTGTACTAGATATTATTGTTATTATACTGTACTAGATATTATTAGTTATTATACCTGTACTGTACTAGATATTATTAGTTATTATACCCTGTACTGTACTAGATATTATTAGTTATTATACCTGTACTGTACTAGATATTATTAGTTATTATACCTTATTATTATACCTATTAGTTATTATACTGTACTAGATATTATTAGTTATTATACCTGTACTGTACTAGATATTATTAGTTATTATACCTGTACTGTACTAGATATTATTAGTTATTATACCTGTACTGTACTAGATATTATTAGTTATTATACCTGTACTGTACTAGATATTATTAGTTATTATACCTGTACTGTACTAGATATTATTCGTTATTATACCTGTACTGGACTAGATATTATGAGTTATTATACCTGTACTGTACTAAATATTATTAGTTATTATACCTGTACTGTAATAGAAATTATTAGTTATTATAGTGATGTTCCTAACATGTCCTGTTGTTCTGTTGTATTGGACTCTAGTGATGTTCCTAACATGTCCTGTTGTTCTGTTGTAGTTATTATACCTGTACTCTAGTGATGTTCCTAACATGTCATGTTGTTCTGTTGTAGTGAACTCTAGTGATGTTATTATACATGTCCTGTTTGTTGTAGTGGACTCTAGTGATGTTCCTAACTAGATATTATTGTCCTGTTGTTCTGTTGTAGTGGACTCTAGTGATGTTATTAACATGTCCTGTTGTAGTGGACTCTAGTGATGTTCCTAACATGTCCTGTTGTTCTGTTGTAGTGGACTCTAGTGATGTTCCTAACATGTCCTGTTGTTCTGTTAGTGGACTCTAGTGATGTTCCTAACATGTCCTGTTGTTCTGTTGTAGTGGACTCTAGTGATGTTCCTAACATGTCCTGTTGTTCTGTTGTAGTGAACTCTAGTGATGTTCCTAACATGTCCTGTTGTTCTGTTGTAGTGAACTCTAGTGATGTTCCTAACATGTCCTGTTGTTCTGTTGTAGTGGACTCTAGTGATGTTCCTAACATGTCCTGTTGTAGGTGACTCTAGTGATGTTCCTAACATGTCCTGTTGTTCTGTTGTAATGGACTCTAGTGATGTTCCTAACATGTCCTGTTGTTCTGTTGTAGTGGACTCTAGTGATGTCCCTAACATGTCCTGTTGTTCTGTTGTAGTGGAGTCTAGTGATGTTCCTAACATGTCCTGTTCTGTTGTAGTGGACTCTAGTGATGTTCCTAACATGTTCTGTTGTTCTGTTGTAGTGGACTCTAGTGATGTTCCTAACATGTCCTGTTGTTCTGTTGTAGTGGACTCTAGTGATGTTCCTAACATGTCCTGTTGTTCTGTTGTAGTGGACTCTAGTGATGTTCCTAACATGTCCTGTTGTTCTGTTGTAGTGGACTCTAGTGATGTTCCTAACATGTCCTGTTGTTCTGTTGTAGTGGACTCTAGTGATGTTCCTAACATGTTCTGTTGTAGTGGACTCTAGTGATGTTCCTAACATGTCCTGTTGTTCTGTTGTAGTGGACTCCAGTGATGTTCCTAACATGTCCTGTTGTTAGTGGACTCTAGTGATGTTCCTAACATGTCCTGTTGTTCTGTTGTAGTGGACTCTAGTGATGTTCCTAACATGTCCTGTTGTTCTGTTGTATTGGACTCTAGTGATGTTCCTAACATGTCCTGTTGTTCTGTTGTAGTGGACTCTAGTGATGTTCCTAACATGTCCTGTTGTAGTGGACTCTAGTGATGTTCCTAACATGTCCTGTTGTTCTGTTGTAGTGGACTCTAGTGATGTTCCTAACATGTCCTGTTGTAGTGGACTCTAGTGATGTTCCTAACATGTCCTGTTGTTCTGTTGTAGTGGACTCCAGTGATGTTCCTAACATGTCCTGTTGTAGTGGACTCTAGTGATGTTCCTAACATGTTCTGTTGTAGTAGACTAGTGATGTTCCTAACATTTCATAACATTTTGTTGTAGTGGACTCTCTGCCAGAGGTTTTCCCAGCAACAGAAGTTGTAACAGAGGCAGAAATGTTATGGCAGAAATGTGCCTCTTCTAGGTAAACCAATAATCTCAGCATAGAATTTCAGTACTGATTAGAAATGTTGTCACATCTGTCAGTGTTGTTATGTTGTAGGAACAACACTGGACACCATTAGGGATTGGGGCAGGAATGTCAGTGCTGTTATGTTGTAGGAACAACACTGACACCTTTAGGGATTGGGGCAGGAAGGAATGTTGTAGGAACAACAGACACCTTTAGGGATTGGGGCAGGAATGTCAGTGTTGTAGGAACAACACTGGACACCTTTAGGGATTGGGGCAGGAATGTCAGTGTTGTTATGTTGTAGGAACAACACTGGACACTTTGGGATTAGGAATGTCAGTGTTGTTATGTTGGGAACAACACTGGACAATAGGGATTGGGGCAGGAATGTCAGTGTTGTTATGTTGTAGGAACAACACTGGACACCATTAGGGATTGGGGCAGGAATGTCAGTGTTGTTATGTTGTAGGAACAACACTGGACACCTTTAGGGATTGGGGCAGGAATGTCAGTGTTGTTATGTTGTAGGAACAACACTGGACACCATTAGGGATTGGGGCAGGAATGTCAGTGTTGTTATGTTGTAGGAACAACACTGGACACCATTAGGGATTGGGGCAGGAATGTCAGTGTTGTTATGTTGTAGGAACAACACTGGACACCATTAGGGATTGAGAGGCAAAAACCTGCTCTGTGCTGGGAGGTGCAATATGTTGCAATGCTCCAGCAACATACAATTGCAATGTATGTAATTCATTTCAAATGACTGAACAAAGTTGTTATTTTTCTGCATACATATTTGTCTGCCCTTTCTAGTCCATGTTTTATTATCGGGGCTCAGCAGGAAAGTGGAGATGGAACAGCTGTTTTTTAGCTTTTGGAGACATACTTCCTCAGTTTTTAACAGTGTAATTGTTAGATCAATCAGTATAATTGATCTCCCTGGTCAAAGTATTTAGAACCTTTCTGATGACAGAAAACTGAAGACTATGGAGAGGAAGAACAGCATCCTCCGTCGATGGTCCCCCACCAGCAGTCTCTTCCAGACTGCACTCCACAGACTGCAGAGTAACAGATTGATGGTCCCCCACCAGCAGTCTCTTCCAGACTACAGTCCACAGACTGCAGAGGAACAGATTGATGGTCCATCACCAGCACTCTCTTCCAGACTGTACTCCACAGACTGCAGAGGAACAGATTGATGGTCCCCCACCAGCAGTCTCTTCCAGACTGTACTCCACAGACTGCAGAGGAACAGATTGATGGTCCCCCACCAGCAGTCTCTTCCAGACTACAGTCCACAGACTGCAGAGGAACAGATTGATGGTCCTCCACCAGCAGTCTCTTCCAGACTACAGTCCACAGACTGCAGAGGAACAGATTGATGGTCCCCCACCAGCAGTCTCTTCCAGACTACAGTCCACAGACTGCAGAGGAACAGATTGATGGTCCCCCACCAGCAGTCTCTTCCAGACTACAGTCCACAGACTGCAGAGGAACAGATTGATGGTCCATCACCAGCACTCTCTTCCAGACTGTACTCCACAGACTGCAGAGGAACAGATTGATGGTCCCCCACCAGCAGTCTCTTCCAGACTGTACTCCACAGACTGCAGAGGAACAGATTGATGGTCCTCCACCAGCAGTCTCTTCCAGACTACAGTCCACAGACTGCAGAGTTACAGATTGATGGTCCTCCACCAGCAGTCTCTTCCAGACTGCACTCCACAGACTGCAGAGTAACAGATTGATGGTCACCCACCAGCAGTCTCTTCCAGACTGCAGAGGAACATATTGATGGTCCCCCACCAGCAGTCTCTTCCAGACTATACTCCACAGACTCAGAGTTACAGATTGATGGTCCCCCACCAGCAGTCTCTTCCAGACTGCACTCCACAGACTGCAGAGTAACAGATTGATGGTCCCCCGCAAACAGTCTCTTCCAGACTGCACTCCACAGACTGCAGAGGAACAGATTGATGGTCCCCCACCAGCAGTCTCTTCCAGACTGTACTCCACAGACTGCAGAGTAACAGATTGATTGAACCTTCAGTCTGCTGCTAGAACGGAGGTTCCTCTGTGTCCTGATTTTTGAATGTTTTTATGTTTAGATTGGATTACCTTGAACATATTTTTTGTCTGTTTAATCTGTTATCAATAGATGGTCAAGGTATTGCCAACCTCCTGTCCAAAAGGCCACGGTCGTAGTAGCATTACATTTTATTGAAGGACTAGAACCTGAGGAGACAAGAGTCACATCCTGATCTGTTTCACCTGTCTTGGTGATTGTCTCCACCCTCCTCCAGGTGTCACCCATTATCCCAGTGTATTTATATCTGTCTTCTATGTTGGTCTGTTGCCAGTTCGTTTTGTTTCGTCAAGCCTACCAGCGGTTTTCCCCATGTTCCTGTCATTCTCTAGTTTCTGTTTTCTAGTTTTCCCGGATTTGACCATTCTGCCTGCCCTGACCCTGAGCCTGCCTTCCCTGACCCTGAGCCTGCCTGCCTTCCCTGAGCCTGCTTGCCCTGACCCTGAGCCTGCCTGCCTTCCCTGACCCTGCCTGCCTTCCCTGAGCCTGCCTGCCTTCCCTGACCCTGAGCCTGCCTGCCCTGACCCTGCCTGCCTTCCCTGACCCTGAGCCTGCCTGCCTGCCTTCCCTGACCCTGAGCCTGCCTGCCTGCCTGCCTGCCTGACTGACCCTGAGCCTGGCTGCCCTGACCCTGAGCCTGCCTACCCTGACCCTGAGCTTGCCTGCCCTGCCCTGACCTGACCCTGCCTGCCCTGACCCTGAGCCTGCCTGCCTACCCTGCCCTGCCCTGACCCTGAGCCTGCCTGCCCTGAGCCCTGACCCTGCCCCCTGACCCTGACCCTGACCCTGAGCCTGCCTGCCTACCCTGCCCTACCTGACCCTGCCCCCTGCCCTGACCCTGACCCCCTGACCCTGCCCTGCCCTGACCCCCTGCCTGCCTGCCCCTGCCCCCTGCCTGCCCTGACCCTGACCCTGACCCTGACCCTGACCCTGCCTGCCTGCCCCCTGACCCTGCCTGCCTGCCCTGAGTCTGCCTGCCGTTCCGTACCTTTCGGACTCTGCTCTGGATTACTGACCTCTGCCTGTCCTTGACCTGTCGTTTGCCTGCCCCCCTGTTTTTGTAATAAACGTTTGTTACTTCGAAACTGTCTGCATCTGGGTCTCCTGAGCCTTTACAGAAATGGGTTTATCAACTAAGGATTGTAGCTTTAAGGGTTCAGCCTACAGAGAAACACATTTAGAGATCAAGCCTTGTAGACTCGTCATTTCTGATAAATTGACTTCGCTGAAGAGAGAAGACTGGAGGCCATGGTGTGGTCACAGTAGCACAGTTGATACATCATTATTCTAAACAAACCACAAAGGGGTTAAAACTACAATTTCGTCGCCATTTCCGGTCGCCGCCTCTAGACACGATGCAACGTGAAACAGGGAGTTGTAGTTCTTCACAGAAAGCGCAGGTGTATTCAAACCATTACAGTTCCTCAGCACTGGAACATTTTGGAATCACAATCATGAAACAGCCCTTAAACATATGACAGCATGTTCTCACTACCGTTGAGGACTCTTACTGTGGAGGACTTTATTTAATAAATAGGTCTGTAGGCTTTTAGCTGGGGTTGAATATACTCCTCAGTAAACTGGGGAAACAGCTTGATTGTGATACTAGAGACTTGTCATGAGAAGAAAATAACATATTTGATTGATCAGAAAGTTTATGACCACATGCCAAGACATCAGGCTTTAGGTGAGAGCTTAAAACGCATCCGTTTTCAAAACGCCTGAAACACTACATGGGCTGGTTGAATTTTCACTATCTGCCAAGAACAGGCTTTAGATGAGAGCTTGAAACAACGCCTGAAACACATGGGCTGGTTGAATATAACATTACTATATATTATAACATTATGTCCACATGCCAAGACATCAGGCTTTAGGTGAGAGCTTAAAACGCATCAGTTTTCAGTTTTCAGCTGAATATAACATTACTATATATTATCTGAACAAGCAGGCTGAAACACGTTTTCACATGGGCTGGTTGAATATAACATTACTATATATTATAACATTATGTCCACATGCCAAGACATCAGGCTTTAGATGAGAGCTTAAAACGCATCAGTTTTCACTGTCTGAACGCCTGAAACACTACATGAGCTGGTTGAATATAACATTACTATATATTATAACATTATGTCCACATGCCAAGACAACAGGCTTTAGGTGAGAGCTTAAAACTCATCAGTTTTCACTATCTGAACGCCTGAAACACTACATGGGCTGGTTGAATATAACATTACTATATATTATAACATTATGTCCACATGCCAAGACATCAGGCTTTAGGTGAGAGCTTAAAACGCATCAGTTTTCACTATCTGAACGCCTGAAACACTGCATGGGCTGGTTGAATATAACGTTACTCATCATATAGGCCAGGCTACACATATTCATATACAGCAGACAGGCCTACAAGTTGTTGACATTTAAAGGAAATGTTCCCCCTTCGTGGAGACTCACTGTAAACACTGCATATGTCGGCTTAGTCTGAAATGACCTTTACATTTCTATGTGTCTCAGCTGGGATTCTTTCTGAATGTTCTGATTAATCCATTCTTGTTGCTCCATCGTTCTTTCGTTGGAATCACAGCTACATTTTAGTTTGTAATGTGGGATTCTTTTAATGTATGTAACAACAGTTCTCTCATCAATAGCCAGGAGAACAACAGTTCTCTCATCAATAGCCAGGAGAACAACAGTTCTCTCATCAATAGCCAGGGGAACAACAGTTCTCTCATCAATAGCCAGGGAACAACACTTCTCTCATCAATAGCCAGGAGAACAACAGTTCTCTCATCAATAGCCAGGAGAACAACAGTTCTCTCATCAATAGCCAGGGAAACAACAGTTCTCTCATCAATAGCCAGGGAACAACAGTTCTCTCATCAAAAGCCAGGGGAACAACAGTTCTCTCATCAATAGCCAGGGGAACAACAGTTCTCTCATCAATAGCCAGGGGAACAACAGTTCTCTCATCAATAGCCAGGGGAACAACAGTTCTCTCATCAATAGCCAGGAGAACCACAGTTCTCTCATCAATAGCCAGGGGAACAACAGTTCTCTCATCAATAGCCAGGGGAACAACAGTTCTCTCATCAATAGCCAGGAGAACCACAGTTCTCTCATCAATAGTCAGGGGAACAACAGTTCTCTCATCAATAGCCAGGGGAACAACAGTTCTCTCATCAATAGCCAGGAGAACCACAGTTCTCTCATCAATAGTCAGGGGAACAACAGTTCTCTCATCATAGCCAGGAGAACCACAGTTCTCTCATCAATAGTCAGGGGAACAACAGTTCTCTCATCAACAGCCAGGGGAACAACAGTTCTCTCATCAATAGCCAGGAGAACAACAGTTCTCTCATCAATAGCCAGGAGAACAACAGTTCTCTCATCAATAGCCAGGAGAACAACAGTTCTCTCATCAATAGCCAGGAGAACAACAGTTCTCTCATCAATAGCCAGGAGAACAACAGTTCTCTCATCAATAGCCAGGGGAACAACAGTTCTCTCATCAATAGTCAGGGGAACAACAGTTCTCTCATCAACAGCCAGGGGAAAATGTTCAGCCTGACTGAGCTCCTCCATAACAATCTTATGCACTTCATCCACCAGAGCACGGACAAGGCTGTTGATGCAGACAGGGGCATCTGTTTGACAGACAATATGATGCTATCCATAGACTGTCTGTAGCCAATTCCTCCCAAACTGTCACCATGCACTTTTTAAATAGCTCTGCGTCTGTGAAGGGCATGTTGTGTTTGGTTAGAACCCAGATGCTTTTAGGAAGCACTTGTGACCTTCTGTTGTTGGGTCAGGCCATGAAGGAGGATTCTACTGCCTTGTTTGTTAGCTTGTAGTTAATTTAACTAGGGTAAGTGGGTTTTAACCTGGCCAACATCCAGTGAAATTGCAGAGTGTGAAATTCAAACTACAGAATTGTAAATATCTAACATTCTTGAAAATACACATGCAATATGTCAAATTATAGCTTGACTTCTTGTTAATCCAGCCACGGTGTCAGATTTCAAAAAGGCTTTTACAAAAACCATGTGATTATCTGAGGCGAACATAAACCTGAGGACAGCACCCCATGAAACAAACACAGACAATCATATTTCATCCCTGCCAGGCGTGACACAAAACTCAGAAATAATGATATAATTCGTGTCTTACCTTTGAAGATCTTCTTCTGTTGGCATTCCAATATGTCCCATAAACATCACAAATGGTCCTGTGTTCGAGATAGATGGTCCAAAATGTCTATTTATTTGGCTGTCCAGAAAAACACCAGTTCCAATTTGCTCAACATGACTACAAAATACCTAATAAATTACCTGTAATCTCTGTCCAAACATTTCAAACAACTTTTCCTTTAGGTGTTTTTAGGTACAAAGATTTCAAACAGATGAACAACTTTAGGTGTTTTTTAAGGTAAATAATCGATACAATTTAAGACGGGATAAACTAGCGTTCAATACAGGACAAAAACAAAGTGGAGCTTTCAGGTCCAACCACAACAGTACACTAGACTGGTTCTGAACAGGGCTACTTCTTCATTTCTCAAAGGAAAAACATCAACCAATTTCTAAAGACTGCTGACATTCAGTATAGGAACTGCAAGCACGTGCCTTAGAAATCTAGATTTGGAGAAAAACTATTGAAAAGATGAGTGACCTCAAAAAAATGATTCCTGGATGGTTTGTCCTCTGGGTTTTGCCTGCCAAATAAGTTTTGTTAGATCACAGACATCATTCAAACAGTTCTAGTTTGGAGATAGATGTTTTATATAAAATACTACCAATTATATGCATCTCCTGGAGCTTAGGCCTGGTAGCAGGCAGTGAATGCACATCAGTCATGTCAAACTTCCGAGATAGATGGTTACAAAGTAAAACATTTCTGTTTTGGGCCTCTGTCTGGGCGGGAAGTCCAGAAAGATCATGCTTAGATTCATAATGCATATCTGAGATTGAATTATTTGCAGATAGTGATATTTTATTGCAAACATATACACTGTCTGTTTGGAGAAAGATGGTAAGATGAATGCATATCTCTCTGTCTGTTAGGAGATAGATGGTTAGATTAATGCATATATCTCTGTCTGTTTGGAGATAGATGGTTAGATGAATGCATATCTCTCTGTCTGTTAGGAGATAGATGGTTAGATGAATGCATATCTCTCTGTCTGTTTGGAGATAGATGGTTAGATGAATGCATATCTCTCTGTCTGTTTGGAGATAGATGGTTAGATGAATGCATATCTCTCTGTCTGTTTGGAGATAGATGGTTAGATGAATGCATATCTCTCTGTCTGTTTGGAGATAGATGGTTAGATGAACGCATATCTCTGTCTGTTTGGAGATAGATGGTTAGATGAATGCATATATCTGTCTGTTAGGAGATAGATGGTTAGATGAATGCATATCTCTCTGTCTGTTAGGAGATAGATGGTTAGATGAACTCATATCTCTCTGTCTGTTAGGAGATAGATGGTTAGATGAACTCATATCTCTCTGTCCGTTCTTCCCTGAAACTTCCATTTTCCTTATCCACCTTTCTTTTGCTACTTTTTGAGAGTTACATGTTCTCTTGCCATCTGTCACATCTGCTCCTGCTCCGCCCTCTTGTGTTCATCCGGTGTCTTTTTGACCTGCAGCCCCAATACACTGGGTTCCCCTGTGCTGCTCCACCTAACACTGGGTTCCCCTGTGCTGCTCCACCAGTACACTGGGTTCCCCTGTGCTGCTCCCCCAGTACACTGGGTTCCCCTGTGCTGCTCCCCCAGAACACTGGGTTCTCCTGTGCTGCTCCTGTGCTGCTCCCCAGTACACTGGGTTCCCTGTGCTGCTCCCCCAGTACACTGGGTTCCCCTGTGCTGCTCCCCCAGTACACTGGGTTCTCCTGTGCTGCTCCACCAGTACACTGGGTTCCCCTCCCCAGTACACTGGGTTCCCCTGTGCTGCTCCACCAGTACACTGGGTTCCCCTGTGCTGCTCCACCAGTACACTGGGTTCCCCTGTGCTGCTCCACCAGTACACTGGGTTCCCCTGTGCTGCTCCACCAGTACACTGGGTTCCCCTGTGCTGCTCCACCAGTACACTGGGTTCCCCTGTGCTGCTCCACCAGTACACTGGGTTCCCCTGTGCTGCTCCACCAGTACACTGGGTCCCCAGTACCCTGTGCTGCTCCACCAGTACACTGGGTTCCCCTGTGCTGCTCCACCAGTACACTGGGTTCCCCTGTGCTGCTCCACCAGTACACTGGGTTCCCCTGTGCTGCTCCACCAGTACACTGGGTTCCCCTGTGCTGCTCCACCAGTACACTGGGTTCCCCTGTGCTGCTCCACCAGTACACTGGGGGTTCCACCAGTACCCTGTGCTGCTCCCCAGTACACTGGGCTTCCACCAGTACACTGGGTTCCCCTGTGCTGCTCCACCAGTACACTGGGTTCCCCTGTGCTGCTCCACCAGTACACTGGGTTCCCCTGTGCTGCTCCACTGGGTTCCCTGTGCTGCTCCCCAGTACACTGGGTTCCCCTGTGCTGCTCCACCCCCCAGTACACTGGGTTCCCTGTGCTGCTCCACCAGTACACTGGGTTCCCCTGTGCTGCTCCCCCAGTACACTGGGTTCCCCTGTGCTGCTCCCCCAGTACACTGGGTTCCCCTGTGCTGCTCCACCAGTACACTGGGTTCCCCTGTGCTGCTCCACCAGTACACTGGGTTCCCCTGTGCTGCTCCACCAGTACACTGGGTTCCCCTGTGCTGCTCCACCAGTACACTGGGTTCCCCTGTGCTGCTCCACCAGTACACTGGGTTCCCTGTGCTGCTCCACCAGTACACTGGGTTCCCCTGTGCTGCTCCACCAGTACACTGGGTTCCCCTGTGTTCCCCTGCTCCACCAGTACACTGGGTTCCCCTGTGCTGCTCCACCAGTACACTGGGTTCCCCTGTGCTGCTCCACCAGTACACTGGGTTCCCTGTGCTGCTCCACCAGTACACTGGGTTCCCCTGTGCTGCTCCACCAGTACACTGGGTTCCCCTGTGCTGCTCCACCAGTACACTGGGTTCCCTGTGCTGCTCCACCAGTACACTGGGTTCCCCTGTGCTGCTCCACCAGTACACTGGGTTCCCCTGTGCTGCTCCACCAGTACACTGGGTTCCCCTGTGCTGCTCCACCAGTACACTGGGTTCCCTGTGCTGCTCCACCAGTACACTGGGTTCCCCTGTGCTGCTCCACCAGTACACTGGGTTCCCTGTGCTGCTCCACCAGTACACTGGGTTCCCTGTGCTGCTCCACCAGTACACTGGGTTCCCTGTGCTGCTCCACCAGTACACTGGGTTCCCCTGGCTGCTCCACCAGTACACTGGGTTCCCCTGTGCTGCTCCACCAGTACACTGGGTTCCCCTGTGCTGCTCCACCAGTACACTGGGTTCCCTGTGCTGCTCCACCAGTACACTGGGTTCCCCTGTGCTGCTCCACCAGTACACTGGGTTCCCCTGTGCTGCTCCACCAGTACACTGGGTTCCCCTGTGCTGCTCCACCAGTACACTGGGTTCCCCCTGTGCTGCTCCACCAGTACACTGGGTTCCCCTGTGCTGCTCCACCAGTACACTGGGTTCCCTGTGCTGCTCCACCAGTACACTGGGTTCCCCTGTGCTGCTCCACCAGTACACTGGGTTCCCTGTGCTGCTCCACCAGTACACTGGGTTCCCCTGTGCTTCCACCAGTACACTGGGTTCCCTGTGTGCTGCTCCACCAGTACACTGGGTTCCCTGTGCTGCTCCACCAGTACACTGGGTTCCCCTGTGCTGCTCCACCAGTACACCTGTGCTGCTCCACCAGTACACCACCAGTACACTGGGTTCCCCTGTGCTGCTCCACCAGTACACTGGGTTCTCCTGTGCTGCTCCCCCAGTACACTGGGTTCTCCTGTGCTGAACACGGTCAAGCTAACGAACGTTGACGCTAAAAAAGTAGTGTGGGCTAGAGCTGTTTTTCCCCACCAATCAACACACAGAGAAATAAACAAAGATTTATAATTTAGTAGAAATTTTGCTGATTTTATTAACTTAATCAGATCTAAAAAAAAATAATGTCACTGAATGTATTATGTACTAATCAATGTTGTTCCATTTGTAGTGTAGACCTATTCATTGTGCTCATATTATATGCTAATTATGTTCTGACCCACTGACTTTAACTCAGAAAACAATTGTCCCGAAGCCAAACCTAGTTGACGAACACTGTCTTATAGTATTCCATGGCCTTTACTGGCCAACTGCTGTTATGGTTATGATATACTATGGTGGTGTCACTGACTTTGACCAGATGTTATTACATCCAAAGATCAACTGTACCTGAACATAGATTACAGAGACACTAGTCATCAGGAAGCCTGGCTCTCTCAGCACAACGGAAAATATCTCAATGACTTGACATGTTCTGGTTGTGAATTCAGGAAGTAAGACTCTTCCCAGGATTATTGTAAAGTGTGGGAAATTCAATGTCTGGGTGTTATTTTAGTATGTGAATCTTAAAATCAGGTTGGCTCCATTTCACCTGGGACAGCTACGTGGTTCAATAGTCTATGTTTGTTGAGAGTCACATTATAAGAGGGGGAGACAGAGTCAAACATTATAAGATGGATGTGGAGACATTTAACCTGGTTATATAGCTAACGGAGAGTCAATCACATTATAACAATAGGAGTGTCACTGAAGACTATAACATGGGAGACTGGGTGTAGTCAAGTCACATTCAATAACATGTTGTTCATATAGCTAACTGGGTGTAGAGAGAGTCAATAACATGTTTATAACTGTAGAGGTGTTCAGAGAGAACTATAACATGTTGTTCATAGAGAGGAGACCGGAGACATTATCACAACATGTTGTTCATACCACTAACTGGGTGACTAATACACAGTTTTGTTAGTTTGTCATTTGTTCATGGTAAGAAAACAAACTGGGAAGATTAGTCAAGTCACATTTAACTGTTATGGAGGAATGGTATAAAGATCACTCCCAACTGTGTTCTCCAACTCACATTAAACATTTGTTCAAAAAGCTCAGTGCCGTTATCAAGTCACACATTTAGGTGACAGTCACATTATAAAAGGGGTGTCAATTTTGAGTCACATTATAACATTTTGAGAGAAAAAGTATCACATTAAACACAATCTGTTCATATAGCCATATTGTATTGTAGAAAATCAATTTAATTCATAATTTTGTTTGTTCATAAAATAGCTAACTCAGTCTTGAATGATTTATTTTATAACATCAGTTTTTACAAATCTTTATCAAGGGTGTCAATAATTTAACATGTTGTTCAATAGCTAAGATGGGTTGAACCAAGTCACATTATAACATGTTGTACATGTTATATATAACTGGATCATCATTAATGATTCTACATGTTATAGTATGAACCTGGATCATCATAATGATTCTACATGTTATAATATGAACCTGGATCATCATAATGATTCTACATGTAGTATTATAAGATAGCACTGGGTGTATGATTCACATTATAACATGGATCATCATAATGATTCTACATGTTATAATATGAACCTGGATCATCAATGATTCACATGTTATAGTATGAACCTGGATCATCATAATGATTCACATTATAATATGAACCTTCATCATATGAACATGGTATGAACACATTATCATCATAATGATTCTAACATGTTATAGTATGAATTATCACATCATATATAATGATTCTACATGTTATCATATGAACTGGGTCCATCAAGATTCACATGTTATAACATGTTGTCATCATAATGATTCTACATGTTATAGTATGAACCTGGATCATCATAATGATTCTACATGTTATAATATGCCTGGGTTTACTCAAGTTTATTATTAACATTTGTTATTATATGGGTTATAGCTAATTATGTTCTGACCCATAGCTAACTGGGACTTTAACTCAGAAAACTAATTGTAGTCAAGTCACAAACATGTTGTTCATATAGCTAACTGTTTTATAGTATTAACATGTTGTTCATTTAGCTAACTGGGTGTAGCCAACTCACATTATATGTTTTGATATACTAATGGTGTTGTAGTCACTAGACATTTGACCACATATTGTTGCATCCAAAGATCAACTGAAGTCACATTAGAACATAGATACAGAGACACTTGTCATCATTATAACATGTTGTTCATACAGCTAACGGAAAATATCTCAATCACTTATAACATGTTTGTTGTGAATTCAGGCTAGTCAAGTCACATTCTAACATGTTGATCATTAGCTAAAGTGTGTAGAGTCACATTCAATAACATGTTGTTTATAGCTTTTAGTCAAGTAGTGAATAACATGTTAAAACACTGGATGTAACAGTCCATTTCACCTGGGACAGCTGGGTGACAGTTCAATCATACAAAATGGTGCTAACTGGGTGTAGTCAAGTCACATTCAATAACATGTTGTTCATATAGCTAACTGGGTGTAGTCAAGTCACATTCAATAACATGTTGTTCATATAGCTAACTGGGTGTAGTCAAGTCACATTCAATAACATGTTGTTCATATATTCGTATATCGCGGTTATTTTACAATTTGTATATTTTTTATGTATAAATTGTAAGTCGTCTTTCAGAATATCAGAACATTTGTTGTTTTCTAAATTACAATGAGCTCCTGCTTCCTGTGTAATTTGGTATGAAACCACTGAACATACTTTTCTTAACATTAATATTATGAACTGAATTCAGTAACAGCATCATAATATCATACCTGTTGAACAAAGCAACACACTAGAATGAGAGAAATTATTAAAAGAGAAAGAGACATTATTATTATTATTAATATTATAATTATTATTATTATTGTATTATTATTATTAGTTCCACTAGATGGATAAAAGGTGAAAAATATCAGTCACGACTACATGTTCATGTGATGCATTAAATCACCTGACTGTTTGGATGTGTCTGTTAGTAAATGTTTTATTTCTAAAAAGAACAATTGATAATGAATAAAAGACCAACATGTTGGATCTCTGTTTAGTTGTCACTGTCAAGACAACCAACATGTTGTCACTGTGTTAACCACAACCAACATGTTGGATCTCTGTTTAGTTGTCACTGTGTTAACCACAACCAACATGTTGGATCTCTGTTTAGTTGTCACTGTGTTAACCACAACCAACATGTTGGATCTCTGTTTAGTTGTCACTGTGTTAACCACAACCAACATGTTGGATCTCTGTTTAGTTGTCACTGTGTTAACCACAACCAACATGTTGGATCTCTGTTTAGTTGTCACTGTGTTAACCACAACCAACATGTTGGATCTCTGTTTAGTTGTCACTGTGTTAACCACAACCAACATGTTGGATCTCTGTTTAGTTGTCACTGTGTTAACCACAACCAACATGTTGGATCTCTGTTTAGTTGTCACTGTGTTAACCACAACCAACATGTTGGATCTCTGTTTTTACTTGTCACTGTGTTTAACCACAACCAACATGTTGGATCTCTGTTTAGTTGTCACTGTGTTAACCACAACCAACATAATCTCTGTTTAGTTGTCACAACCAACCATGTTGGATCTCTGTTTAGTTGTCACTGTGTTAACCACAACCAACATGTTGGATCTCTGTTTAGTTGTCACTGTGTTGTTAACCACAACCAACATGTTGGATCTCTGTTTAGTTGTCACTGTGTTAACCACAACCAACATGTTGGATCTCTGTTTAGTTGTCACTGTGTTAACCACAACCAACATGTTGGATCTCTGTTTAGTTGTCACTGTGTTAACCACAACCAACATGTTGGATCTCTGTTTAGTTGTCACTGTGTTTAGTTGTCACTGTGTTAACCACAACCAACATGTTGGATCTCTGTTTAGTTGTCACTGTGTTTTAACCACAACCAACATGTTGGATCTCTGTTTAGTTGTCACTGTGTTAACCACAACCAACATGTTGGATCTCTGTTTAGTTGTCACTGTGTTAACCACAACCAACATGTTGGATCTCTGTTTAGTTGTCACTGTGTTAACCACAACCAACATGTTGGATCTCTGTTTAGGGTCAGTGCCTCTAAAATGAGTCTCTCTAGGTCACTGGGGGAGAGAGGATGTTGGAGGGGGCCCTGCCTCTAAAATGAGTCTCTCTGGGGAGAGAGAGGATGTTGGCCCTGCCTCTAAAATTGACTCTCTGGGAACATGACACCAAAGCTAAGATGACAATGTTGAGATTACAATGTTGTTTGTTTCTAAAACTTGTGTTTCCACCATTTGTTCACATTTGTTATTTATCTCTGACAGTGTTGCTGTGGGAACCTTGTCTGTAAAATATTGTTGTTCTAAGATTTTAATTCATAGTTTTTTGTGTATGAACCCTTTTTTGTTTTTCAAAAAGCTATATAGCTGGAATGGAATGTTTGTATCCTGTATATTAGACTGTGATATGTGGTTTTCTCACCCAGCAAAACACACAACAACACACACACACACAACACACACACACACACACACACACACACACACACACACACACACACACACACACACACACACACACCTCTATAAAATTTTAGCATGACACAATCTAGAACCCTTTATAGGAGGTTAGCCCCTTAATTCTTATCTAATATGTTGGCAGCATAACTTTATAGTTTTTATTCTGATCGTTCTTACAAGCTGAATTCTGACAATATATCCGTTATATCAACACACTCTTCACTCCTGTTGAAACCAAAAACCCTTTTCTATCTTCCTCAATATACAGAACCACTAAAGTTCTATATAGAACCCTTTATAGGAGGTTAGGAAGTGTCTGAGTATACAGTATATATAGAATATATATAGAACCCTTTATAGGAGGTTAGGAAGTGTCTGAGTATACAGTATATATAGAATATATATAGAACCCTTTATAGGAGGTTAGGAAGTGTCTGAGTATACAGTATATATAGAATATATATAGAACCCTTTATAGGAGGTTAGGAAGTGGAAGTGTCTGAGGTATACAGTATATATAGAATATATATAGAACCCTTTATAGGAGGTTAGGAAGTGTCTGAGTATACAGTATATATAGAATATATATAGAACCCTTTATAGGAGGTTAGGAAGTGTCTGAGTATACAGTATATATAGAATATATATAGAACCCTTTATAGGAGGTTAGAAGTGTCTGAGTATACAGTATATATAGAATATATATAGAACCCTTTATAGGAGGTTAGGAAGTGTCTGAGTATACAGTATATATAGAATATATATATATTTAACCCTTTATAGGAGGTTAGAAGTGTCTGAGTATACAGTATATATAGAATATATATAGAACCCTTTATAGGAGGTTAGCCTGTCTGAGTATACAGTATATATAGAATATATATAGAACCCTTTATAGGAGGTTAGCCTGTCTGAGTATACATTATATATAGAATATATATAGAACCCTTTATAGGAGGTTAGCCTGTCTGAGTATACAGTATATATTTAACCCTTTATAGGAGGTTAGCCTGTCTGAGTATACATTATATATAGAATATATATATAACCCTTTATAGGAGGTTAGCCTGTCTGAGTATACAGTATATATTTAACCCTTTATAGGAGGTTAGCCTGTCTGAGTATACAGTATATATTTAACCCTTTATATATATTAACCCTTTATAGGAGGTTAGCCTGTCTGAGTATACAGTATATATTTAACCCTTTATAGGAGGTTAGCCTGTCTGAGTATACAGTATATATTTAACCCTTTATATATTTAACCCTTTATAGGAGGTTAGCCTGTCTGAGTATACAGTATATATTTAACCCTTTATAGGAGGTTAGCCTGTCTGAGTATACAGTATATATTTAACCCTTTATAGGAGGTTAGCCTGTCTGAGTATACAGTATATATTTAACCCTTTATAGGAGGTTAGCCTGTCTGAGTATACAGTATATATTTAACCCTTTATAGGAGGTTAGCCTGTCTGAGTATACAGTATATATTTAACCCTTTATAGGAGGTTAGCCTGTCTGAGTATACAGTATATATTTAACCCTTTATAGGAGGTTAGCCTGTCTGAGTATACAGTATATATTTAACCCTTTATAGGAGGTTAGCCTGTCTGAGTATACAGTATATATTTAACCCTTTATAGGGTTCTTTGATCAGAACCCTAGAGGTTCTTCTTCACTGAATTGATCTTCATTTTATCCAAACACACTGGTGTTCAGGGAGGCATCTCTTTGTTTGAACGATCCCACGTCAACTCTGGCATTACAATACATACATTACAATACAACGTTGACCATTAGTTACAGCAAACATTACAATACAATACAATACAATACAATACAATACATTACAATACAATACAATACAATACAACCTTGACCATTAGTTACAGCAAACATTACAATACAATACAATACAATACAATACAATACAATACAATACAATACAATACAATACAATACAATACAATACAATACATACAATACATTACAATACATACATTACAATACATTACAATACAATACAATACAATACATTACAATACAATACAATACAATAATACAATACATTACAATACAATACATTACAATACATTACAATACAATACAATACAATACATTACAATACAATATAATACAATACAATACAATACAATACAATACATACAATACATTACAATACATACATTACAATACATACATTACAATACAATACAATACATTACAATACAATACAATACAATACAATACAATACAATACAATACAATACAATACAATACATACAATACATACAATACAATACAATACAATACAATACAATACAATACAATACAATACAATACAATACAATACAATACAATACAATACAATACAATACAATACATTACAATACAATACAATACATTACAATACAATACAATACAATACAATACATTACAATACAATACAATACAATACAATACATTACAATACAATACAATACAATACATTACAATACAATACAATACAATACAATACATACAATACAATACAATACAATACATTACAATACAATACAATACAATACATTACATACATTACAATACAATACAATACAATACACTACAATGTTGACCATTAGTTACAGCAAACATGTCTCTTCTGCTCCGTTCTTAACCCCTCCTCTCTACACTAGATGGACGGTAACTTTAGTGTTTAACCCCTCCTCTCTACACTAGATGGACGGTAACTTTAATGTTTAACCCCTCCTCTCTTCACTAGATGGACGGTAACTTTAATGTTTAACCCCTCCTCTCTACACTAGATGGACGGTAACTTTAGTGTTTAACCCCTCCTCTCTTCACTAGATGGACGGTAACTTTAGTGTTTAACCCCTCCTCTCTTCACTAGATGGACGGTAACTTTAGTGTTTAACCCCTCCTCTCTACACTAGATGGACGGTAACTTTAGTGTTTAACCCCTCCTCTCTTCACTAGATGGACGGTAACTTTAGTGTTTAACCCCTCCTCTCTACACTAGATGGACGGTAACTTTAGTGTTTAACCCCTCCTCTCTTCACTAGATGGACGGTAACTTTAGTGTTTAACCCCTCCTCTCTTCACTAGATGGACGGTAACTTTAGTGTTTAACCCCTCCTCAATCTTCACTAGATGGACGGTAACTTTAGTGTTTAACCCCTCCTCTCTTCACTAGATGGACAGTAACTTTAGTGTTTAACCCCTCCTCTTACACTAGATGGACGGTAACTTTAGTGTTTAACCCCTCCTCTCTTCACTAGATGGACGGTAACTTTAGTGTTTAACCCCTCCTCTCTTCACTAGATGGACGGTAACTTTAGTGTTTAACCCCTCCTCTCTTCACTAGATGGACGGTAACTTTAGTGTTTAACCCCTCCTCTCTTCACTAGATGGACGGTAACTTTAGTGTTTAACCCCTCCTCTCTACACTAGATGGACGGTAACTTTAGTGTTTAACCCCTCCTCTCTTCACTAGATGGACAGTAACTTTAGTGTTTAACCCCTCCTCTCTACACTAGATGGACAGTAACTTTAGTGTTTAACCCCTCCTCTCTACACTAGATGGACAGTAACTTTAGTGTTTAACCCCTCCTCTCTTCACTAGATGGACGGTAACTTTAGTGTTTAACCCCTCCTCTCTTCACTAGATGGACGGTAACTTTAGTGTTTAACCCCTCCTCTCTTCACTAGATGGACGGTAACTTTAGTGTTTAACCCCTCCTCTCTTCACTAGATGGACGGTAACTTTAGTGTTTAACCCCTCCTCTCTTCACTAGATGGACGGTAACTTTAGTGTTTAACCCCTCCTCTCTTCACTAGATGGACGGTAACTTTAGTGTTTAACCCCTCCTCTCTACACTAGATGGACGGTAACTTTAGTGTTTAACCCCTCCTCTCTTCACTAGATGGACGGTAACTTTAGTGTTTAACCCCTCCTCTCTTCACTAGATGGACGGTAACTTTAGTGTTTAACCCCTCCTCTCTACACTAGATGGACGGTAACTTTAGTGTTTAACCCTAGATCCTCTCTTCACTAGATGGACAGTAACTTTAGTGTTTAACCCCTCCTCTCTTCACTAGATGGACAGTAACTTTAGTGTTTAACCCCTCCTCTCTACACTAGATGGACGGTAACTTTAGTGTCACTAGATGGACGGTAAAGTGTTTAACCCCTCCTCTCTTCACTAGATGGACGGTAACTTTAGTGTTTAACCCCTCCTCTCTTCACTAGATGGACGGTAACTTTAGTGTTTAACCCCTCCTCTCTTCACTAGATGGACAGTAACTTTAGTGTTTAACCCTCCTCTCTTCACTAGATGGACGGTAACTTTAGTGTTTAACCCCTCCTCTCTTCACTAGATGGACAGTAACTTTAGTGTTTAACCCCTCCTCTCTTCACTAGATGGACGGTAACTTTAGTGTTTAACCCCTCCTCTCTACACTAGATGGACGGTAACTTTAGTGTTTAACCCCTCCTCTCTTCACTAGATGGACAGTAACTTTAGTGTTTAACCCCTCCTCTCTTCACTAGATGGACAGTAACTTTAGTGTTTAACCCCTCCTCTCTTACACTAGATGGACGGTAACTTTAGTGTTTAACCCCTCCTCTCTTCACTAGATGGACAGTAACTTTAGTGTTTAACCCCTCCTCTCTTCAGATGGACGGTAACTTTAGTGTTTAACCCCTCCTCTCTTCACTAGATGGACGGTAAACTTTAGTGTTTAACCCCTCCTCTCTTCACTAGATGGACGGTAACTTTAGTGTTTAACCCCTCCTCTCTTCACTAGATGGACGGTAACTTTAGTGTTTAACCCCTCCTCTCTTCACTAGATGGACAGTAACTTTAGTGTTTAACCCCTCCTCTCTTCACTAGATGGACGGTAACTTTAGTGTTTAACCCCTCCTCTCTTCACTAGATGGACAGTAACTTTAGTGTTTAACCCCTCCTCTCTTCACTAGATGGACGGTAACTTTAGTGTTTAACCCCTCCTCTCTTCACTAGATGGACGGTAACTTTAGTGTTTAACCCCTCCTCTCTTCACTAGATGGACGGTAACTTTAGTGTTTAACCCCTCCTCTCTACACTAGATGGACGGTAACTTTAGTGTTTAACCCCTCCTCTCTACACTAGATGGACGGTAACTTTAGTGTTTAACCCCTCCTCTCTTCACTAGATGGACAGTAACTTTAGTGTTTAACCCCTCCTCTCTTCACTAGATGGACGGTAACTTTAGTGTTTAACCCCTCCTCTCTTCACTAGATGGACAGTAACTTTAGTGTTTAACCCCTCCTCTCTACACTAGATGGACGGTAACTTTAGTGTTTAACCCCTCCTCTCTTCACTAGATGGACAGTAACTTTAGTGTTTAACCCCTCCTCTCTTCACTAGATGGACGGTAACTTTAGTGTTTAACCCCTCCTCTCTTCACTAGATGGACGGTAACTTTAGTGTTTAACCCCTCCTCTCTTCACTAGATGGACGGTAACTTTAGTGTTTAACCCCTCCTCTCTTCACTAGATGGACAGTAACTTTAGTTTTAACCCCTCCTCTCTTCACTAGATGGACGGTAACTTTAGTGTTTAACCCCTCCTCTCTTCACTAGATGGACGGTAACTTTAGTGTTTAACCCCTCCTCTCTTCACTAGATGGACAGTAACTTTAGTGTTTAACCCCTCCTCTCTTCACTAGATGGGTAACTTTAGTGTTTAACCCCTCCTCTCTTCACTAGATGGACAGTAACTTTAGTGTTTAACCCCTCCTCTCTTCACTAGATGGACAGTAACTTTAGTGTTTAACCCCTCCTCTCTTCACTAGATGGACGGTAACTTTAGTGTTTAACCCCTCCTCTCTTCACTAGATGGACGGTAACTTTAGTGTTTAACCCCTCCTCTCTTCACTAGATGGACGGTAACTTTAGTGTTTAACCCCTCCTCTCTTCACTAGATGGACGGTAACTTTAGTGTTTAACCCCTCCTCTCTTCACTAGATGGACGGTAACTTTAGTGTTTAACCCCTCCTCTCTACACTAGATGGACAGTAACTTTAGTGTTTAACCCCTCCTCTCTTCACTAGATGGACGGTAACTTTAGTGTTTAACCCCTCCTCTCTTCACTAGATGGACGGTAACTTTAGTGTTTAACCCCTCCTCTCTTCACTAGATGGACAGTAACTTTAGTGTTTAACCCCTCCTCTCTTCACTAGATGGACAGTAACTTTAGTGTTTAACCCCTCCTCTCTTCACTAGATGGACGGTAACTTTAGTGTTTAACCCCTCCTCTCTTCACTAGATGGACGGTAACTTTAGTGTTTAACCCCTCCTCTCTTCACTAGATGGACAGTAACTTTAGTGTTTAACCCCTCCTCTCTTCACTAGATGGACAGTAACTTTAGTGTTTAACCCCTCCTCTCTTCACTAGATGGACAGTAACTTTAGTGTTTAACCCCTCCTCTCTTCACTAGATGGACAGTAACTTTAGTGTTTAACCCCTCCTCTCTTCACTAGATGGACAGTAACTTTAGTGTTTAACCCCTCCTCTCTTCACTAGATGGACGGTAACTTTAGTGTTTAACCCCTCCTCTCTTCACTAGATGGACAGTAACTTTAGTGTTTAACCCCTCCTCTCTTCACTAGTAACTTTAGTGTTTAACCCCTCCTCTCTTCACTAGATGGACGGTAACTTTAGTGTTTAACCCCTCCTCTCTTCACTAGATGGACGGTAACTTTAGTGTTTAACCCCTCCTCTCTTCACTAGATGGACGGTAACTTTAGTGTTTAACCCCTCCTCTCTTCACTAGATGGACGGTAACTTTAGTGTTTAACGGTAACCCTCCTCTCTTCACTAGATGGACGGTAACTTTAGTGTTTAACCCCTCCTCTCTTCACTAGATGGACGGTAACTTTAGTGTTTAACCCCTCCTCTCTTCACTAGATGGACGGTAACTTTAGTGTTTAACCCCTCCTCTCTTCACTAGATGGACGGTAACTTTAGTGTTTAACCCCCCTCTCTTCACTAGAGAATATATATTGTATATAGAATATACAATAGACGGCAGCATAAGACCAAGAAGCAGTAACAGGCTACAAGCAGCAATATGATTGACGTAAAATTGATTGACATAAAATAGCAGGCAACCACTATATGATTCCCATTATTTTCTAAAATGGTCTCTCATTACTTTAGTTAGCTATATATCTCATATTAAGGTTTGGGTGAAAAAGTAACTATATACGATAACTTTAGTGTTTAACCCGTCTGTGTCCAAGGACCGAACTTTTGAATATTATTTTCAGGGCGCTTCAATAGCAGGTATTGAACCCCGGGTAAATAATCACTAGTTAGAACCTCAACCTCAGTATACATTCATTATAAAAATCATCTTAATATCTGATATTGTGAGTAAACAACCTCGAGAGTGCGTCTTCCAGCCCTCCAATAAATGACATAATTCAACCCTCCCGGTTAGTAAATGTACCTCAACATCCCCCGGAGAAGGCAGAGTAACGACACCAGCCTTTTAGCGGGGCTGACAGACTGACTACAACGCTCGCGACGCTAAATTAATTTCGTTATTAAAAATGACACACTGCTCGCGCCATTAACTAACGTCTGGAAGTCAGTTCTATTTGTGACGCAGTTCGCGCTGCATCTCCTCATTGGTTTATAGAAGCAGCTACCACGTGGCATCTCCTCATTGGTTTATAGAAGCAGGTACCCTCATTAAGCAAAAAAAAACATAACTTAACGTAAACTTAACTTCTTTAATTCTTTAAACAATAAATGCTAATTTACGAACATTTCTGAAAATGGATATATTGCTTTTTGGAATGAAACTCTTCTTATGTTTCCCCATCTGGTCTCAGAGTAGATGAGAGATGTAATGTTTGTCTCTGTTGTGTTGAAGACCAATCAAGCAGGAGAGACCAGCCTCCCCTGTTCCCAGCTGTGTGTCCATGAAGAGTGACCGGTCTATGGGTCTACCTATAGAGTTTAGAGAGGGAGACTTTTCTACTGAACAAAGGTAAGAAGAACTCATGGGTCCTGGTCAGTGAGTTAAACAACACTGTCTCTAGTCATTTCTCCTCTCCCATTTTCCCATTTATTGTTGTTGTTTTCATAATCCATAGGCTAATCCTTTTGTCCATTTTCATAGTCCTAAAACAATATTAAACAAACACAACATTCCCTGTGTGTGTGTGTGTGTGTACCTGGATGAGGAGATGTAATCTCATGTTTTGTCCACAGAAACCAACAGGAGAGATCAGAGTCAGAGATTCTCAGTGGTCAGTCTTCCCAGAGTCATCAAACAGACCTGGCCTCCATATTCAGTGTATGTGGTCCTGTTATGTACATTTGTTTTTGTTTACCTCAAGAAAAGTTGATCTGTCAATCATTCATTAATGTGTTAATGAGAAAGCTTTTGTCTCTTGCTTAACTTATTTACTTAATTTATTCCAGATGCTTGAAGAGAAAATTATGACATTTGTGAAGAACGAGCTGAAGATGTTCAAGAGGATTCTTAGTCCAGAACTCCCAGAAGGCTTTGAGAGTCAGAAGCAGGATAAGGAAGTGGTGGATGCTGAAGATGAGAAGCAGGAGAGCAGTGCCAGAGAGGGGGCTCTGAAGATCACACTGCACATCCTGAGGAAAATGAACCAGAAGGAGCTTGCTGAGACACTGGAGAAAAGTAAGAGCTGTCTGCCTCATCTTGAATGCTGTTTTATAACATTTAAAAGCTGTAGCTAAAGTACAGCTAAAGTAGCTGTGTAACTCAATGATATTGTAGCAGCCTTAACTAGAGGTCGACCGATTATGATTTTTCAACGCAGATACCGAAACCGATTATTGGACGACCAAAAAAGCCGATACCTTAGACGATATATATTTATAATTAATCAGCCAATTTAAGAAAAATGAAAAATGTGTTTGTAATAATGACAATTACAACAATACTGAATGAACACTTATTTTAACTTAATATAATACATCAATAAAATCAATTTAGCCTGAAATAATGTAACATGTTCAATTTGGTTTAAATAATGCAAAAACAAAGTGTTGGAGAAGAAAGTAAAAGTGCAATATGTGCCATGTAAAAAGCTAACGTTTAAGTTCCTTGCTCAGAACATGAAAACATATGAAAGCTGGTGGTTCCTTTTAACATGAGTCTTCAATATTCCCAGGTAAGAAGTTTTAGGTTGTAGTTATTATAGGACTATTTCCCTCTATACCATTTGTATTTCATTAACCTTTGACTATTGGATGTTCTTATAGGCACTTTAGTATTGCCAGTGTAACAGTATAGCTTCCGTCCCTCTCCTCGCTCCTCCCTGGGCTCGAACCAGGAACACAAAGACAACAGCCACCCCCGAAGCAGCGTTTCCCATGCAGAGCAAGGGAAACAACCACTCCAAGGCTCAAAGCGAGTTACGTTTGAAATGCTATTAGCGCGCGCTAACTAGTTAGCCATTTCACTTCGGTTACACCAGCCTCATCTCGGGAATTGATTGGCTTGAAGTCATAAACAGCGCAATGCTTGATACTTGTATGCTTGTATGCTCAGTCAGATTATATATATTATCTAGCAGGACACGCTAGATAATATCTAGTAATATCATCAACCATGTGTAGTTAACTAGTGATTATGATTGATTGACAGTTTTTTATAAGATACGTTTAATGCTAGCTAGCAACTTACCTTGGCTTACTGCATTCGTGTAACAGGCAGTCTCCTTGTGGAGTGCAACGAGAGGCAGGCAGGTCGTTATTGCATTGGACTAGTTAACCTGAAGGTTGCAAGATTGGATCCCCCGAGCTGACAAGGTCAAAATCTGTCATTCTGCCTCTGAACGAGTTCCTAGGCCATCATTGAAAATAAGAATGTGTTCTTAACTGACTTGCCTAGTTAAATAAAGGTGTAAAAAAAATAATTGGTGTCCAAAAATTCCAATTTCCGATTGTTATGAAAACTTGAATTCGGCCCTAATTAATCGGCCATTCCGGTTAATCGGTCGACCTCTAGCCTTAACACAACACCTAGTGACCTCATCAAGTAGCAGCAGGGATGTGTTGTGGTGATTAATTTAGAGAGAGAGATCATTAATAATACCATCAATAATATGATCAGTCACACCAGTCTGTAATGCATTATGACAACATTTACACATTTATACAGTCAGTTAAGAGAATAAATTATTATAATTTAAAACTTTATAACAGTCCTACAATACTGTAGACATTAAAACAGATGTAATATTAATATCCTCTGTGTTATTCCTTCATTCAGATGAGCTTGCTGTGATTTGCCAACGTGAACTCAAATCTAATCTTAAGAAGAAGTTTCAATGTGTATTTGAGGGGATCGCTAAACAAGGAAACCCAATACTTCTCAATAAGATCTACACAGAGCTCTACATCACAGAGGGTGGAACAGGACAGGTCAATAATGAACATGAGCTGAGACAGATTGAGACAACAACCAGGAAACAAGCAAGACCAGAGACTGCAATCAAATGTAACGACATCTTCAAACCCTTAACTGGACAAGACAAACGTATCAGAACTGTGCTGACAAAGGGAGTCGCTGGCATTGGAAAAACAGTCTCTGTGCAGAAGTTCATTCTGGACTGGGCTGAAGGAAAAGCAAATCAGGATGTCCAATTTGTATTTTCATTCCCTTTCCCGGGAGCTGAATTTGATGAAAGAGGGCAAACACACTTTGATTGAACTTCTTAATCACTTCTCAATGGAAACCAAACAATCAAGAATCTCAAACTACGACAAGTACAAAGTTCTGTTCATATTTGATGGTCTGGATGAGTGCCGACTGCCCCTAGACTTCCAGAAGAACAAGATCTGTTGTGACGTCACAGAGTCAACCTCAGTGGATGTTCTGCTGACAAATCTCATCAAGGGAAATCTGCTTCCCTCTGCTCTCCTCTGGATAACTACCCGACCTGCAGCAGCCAATAAGATCCCTTCAGGGTGTGTTGACCAGGTGACAGAGGTACGAGGGTTCAATGACCCACAGAAGGAGGAGTACTTCAGGAAGAGATTCAGTGATGAGGACCTGGCCAGCAGAATCATCTCACACATAAAGACATCAAGGAGCCTCCACATCATGTGCCACATTCCAGTCTTCTGTTGGATTTCTGCAACAGTCCTTGAACACATGCTGAAACATAAGAGAGAAGAGATGCCCAAGACCCTGACTGAGATGTACACACACCTTGTGGTGTTTCATACCAAACAGAAGAATGAAAAGTATCTTGGGAAAGAAGAGACAGGTCCACACTGGAATAAAGAGATCATTCTGTCACTGGGAAAACTTGCTTTTCAACAGCTTGTGAATGGCAATCTGATTTTCTATGAAGAAGACCTGAAAGAGGCTGGCATTGATGTCAATGAAGCCTCAGTGTACTCAGGATTGTGCACACAGTTCTTTAAAGAGGAATGTGTGCTGTACCAGGACAAGGTGTACTGCTTTGTTCATCTGAGCATTCAGGAGTTTCTGGCTGCTGTATATGTGTTCCTCTCATTCATCAACGACAATGAGAATCTAATGGACAAACTGCAAACAAAAGACGAGTCTGAAGTTACTGTCTACAAGAGTGCTGTGGATAAAGCCTTACAAAGTGAGACGGGAAACCTGGACCTTTTCCTCCGCTTCCTTCTGGGCCTCTCACTGGAGTCCAATCAGAAGCACTTACGAGGTCTACTGACAAAGACAAGAAGCAGCTCACAGAGCCATGAAGAAACAGTCAAGTACATCAAGGAGAAGATCAGGGAGAATCCCTCTCCAGAGAGGAGCATCAATCTGTTCCACTGTCTGAATGAACTGAATGACCATTCTCTAGTGGAGGAGATCCAAAGCTACCTGAGATCAGGAAGTCTCTCAAAACCCAACCTGTCACCTGCACAGTGGTCAGCTCTGGTCTTTGTGTTGCTGACTTCAGAAAAGGAGCTGGATGTGTTTGACCTGAAGAAATACTCCAGATCAGAGGAAGGTCTTCTGAGGCTGCTGCCAGTGGTCAAAGCCTCCAGAGCTGTTCTGTGAGTAAATAAAATGACATATAAGAACTAATCATCAGGAAGAAATATTCAGTTTAGAGAAAAATATGCATTATAATATGTATATAATATATTGAAAAACATATTGAATAAATGCATTGATTTTCACATTAGCATAACATTATGACCAAACAATTCTAGGAGACGGAAGATGAATCTATATGTTGTTTGAGAGAATAAACCAAATGCATCTGCCATTGTCCTTCTACACTACTGGTGTTAAATTAACAGTGTGTTTGTGAAGTCATGATGATCTCTTTGTCAGGCTGTCAGGCTGTGGAGTCACAGAGGAAGGCTGTGCTTCTCTGGTCTCAGCTCTGGAGTCAAACCCCTCACACCTGAGAGAGCTGGACCTGAGTAACAATGACCTGAAGGATTCAGGAGTGAAGCTGCTCTCTGCTGGACTGGGGAATCCCCACTGTAAACTGGAGACTCTGAGGTCAGTATTATCAGATATGAAAGCACTTTATGTATGTAGTTCTCCCATTTGAAAAAGTTGTTCTACAAACTTGTTGAATGTATTTGCAGTTTGTCTTGGTTGTGTTTTAGATGTTTTCCTAATAGAAACTGAATAGTGAATAATGTCCTGTCATTTTGGAGTCACTTCACCTGTATTGTCAGTAAGAATAGAAGATGTTTCTGAACACTTCTACATTCGTGTGGATGCTACCATGATTATCAATAATAATGAATGAATCGTGAATGATGATGAATGAGAAAGTTACAGAGGTACAAAGATTATACATATATGTTATTGGTAATGGTGAGAGGTTAGCATGTTTTGTTGTAGTCTCTGTTATTGGTAATGGTGAGAGGTTAGCATGTTTTGTTGTAGCCTCTGTTATTGGTAATGGTGAGAGGTTAGCTTGTTTTGTTGTAGCCTCTGTTATTGGTAATGGTGAGAGGTTAGCATGTTTTGTTGTAGCCTCTGTTATTGGTAATGGTGAGAGGTTAGCATGTTTTGTTGTAGCCTCTGTTATTGGTAATGGTGAGAGGTTAAGCATGTTTTGTTGTAGCCTCTGTTATTGGTAATGGTGAGAGGTTAGCATGTTTTATTGTAGTCTCTGTTATTGGTAATGGTGAGAGGTTAGCATGTTTTGTTTGTAGCCTCTGTTTTTGGTAATGGTGAGAGGTTAGCATGTTTTGTTGTAGCCTCTGTTATTGGTAATGGTGAGAGGTTAGCATGTTTTGTTGTAGCCTCTGTTATTGGTAATGGTGAGAGGTTAGCATGTTTTGTTGTAGCCTCTGTTATTGGTAATGGTGAGAGGTTAATGTTTTGTTGTAGCCTCTGTTATTGGTAATGGTGAGAGGTTAGCATGCTTTATTGTAGCCTCTGTAACTTTCTCATTCATTATTATGCATGAGTCTTTCATGATTTTTCTTAATCATGGCATCATCAGGATTCATTTATTATTGTTTAGAAACATGTTATCTACTCTCTTAGACAGAAAAGTACTCCACTCATCATCCACCATTTTATTATCGGGCAAAACACAACCAAAACAAACTGCAAATGTAACCAACGAGTTTACGACAAAAAACTACATTTTGGACTATTTTAATACACTTTGAGTGAATTGTTCAGAATTCTTAAGACTTCTTCAAATAGGGGACTAGATACATAAAGTGCTTTTATAGAGCCACATTTAAAACGTTAGCTTCACTGTCTAAATAGATATGGTGTGGACTGTATACTCAATACAATCTAAATCTGATACCTCACTGTCTAAATAGATATGGTGTGGACTGTATACTCAATACAATCTAAATCTGATACCTCACTGTCTATATAGATATGGTGTGGACTGTATACTCAATACAATCTAAATCTGATACCTCACTGTCTAAATAGATATGGTGTGGACTGTATACTCAATACAATCTAAATCTGATACCTCACTGTCTAAATAGATATGGTGTGGACTGTATACTCAATACAATCTAAATCTGATACCTCACTGTCTAAATAGATATGGTGTGGACTGTATACTCAATACAATCTAAATCTGATTCCCCACTGTCTGTCTTCTGACTGCTACTACTTCTGACTGATACTGCATTTTAAACTGGTCTGGTCAGTCTACTCAAATATTTGTACCGGTACTATAATGTTTCTATCTGCAGACAAAACTTTGATAATTTGTCATTGTTAATGATGATACATTAATTTACAAATACATATGGAAGGTTTCAGGACACTGATGTATATATATCTGATATATATATATCTGAATATTAGAAAATATTTTACTGCCACTATTTTCACCACCAAAGAATATCAGTGTGGTTTTAATATGATTTGACTCTTTGCAGGCTGTCAGGCTGTCTAGTCACAGAGGAAGGCTGTGCTTCTCTGGTCTCAGCTCTGAGGTCAAACCCCTCACACCTGAGAGAGCTGGATCTGAGTAACAATGACCTGAAGGATTCAGGAGTGAAGCTGCTCTCTGATGGACTGGAGAATCCCCACTGTAAACTGGAGACTCTGAGGTCAGTATTCCTGTAGTTGGTCAACAAGTGATAACTGTTCACCAGATCCACATGTGTTTACCAGACACACATAGTCCACACCATATGTGTTTGGACAGTGAAGCTTACAGTTATACATTTGGTGCTTTGCTCCAGCATTTTGGATTTGAGATATAATGTTTCATATTAGGTGACAGTACAGAATGTCACCTTTTATTTGAGGTTAAAGGTGAGAGGTTAGCATGTTTTGTTGTAGACTCTAACTCCCTCACTCATTATTATTCATGATTCATTCATGATCTTTCTCAATCATGGCGTCACAGGCTTGATGTAGTCATTGTGTTCAAAGAATATGGGACCAAATACTAAACTTTTGACTATTTTAATACACTATAAGTGAGTTGGTCAGAATATTTATGACTTCTTCAAATAGGGGGACTAGATACATAAAGTGCTTTTATTATTCTAAACGTTGAAACAGATATGTATTAAAATACCCTCAAATAAAAGGTGACATTATAAACTGTCACCTCAAATGAAACATTTGATCTCAAATCTAAAATTACACCAGGAAACACAGGGATATATACACCTGACTTCCGGCGCCGACAGAGATGGCCGCCTCGCTTAACGTTCCTAGGAAACTATGCAGTTTTTTGTTTTTTTACGTGTTATTTCTTACACTAGTACCCCAGGTCATCTTAGGTTTCATTACATACAGTCGAGAAGAACTACTGAATATAAGATCAGCGTCAACTCACCATCAGTACGACCAAGAATATGTTTTTCGCGACGCGGATCCTGTGTTCTGCATTACAAACATGACAACATAGTGGATCCCATGCAGCGACCCAAAAAAACGACTCCGGAAAAGAGGGAAACGAGGCGGTCTTCTGGTCAGACTCCGGAGACGGGCACACCGTGCACCACTCCCTAGCATTCTTCTTGCCAATGTCCAGTCTCTTGACAACAAGGTTGATGAAATCCGAGCAAGGGTAGCATTCCAGAGGGACATCAGAGACTGTAATGTTCTTTGCTTCACGGAAACATGGCTCACTGGAGAGACGCTATCCGAAGCGGTGCAGCCAGCGGGTTTCTCCACGCATCGCGCCGACAGAAACAAACATCTTTCTGGTAAGAAGAGGGGCGGGGGCATATGCCTTATGGCTAACGTGACATGGTGTGATGAAAGAAACATACAGGAACTCAAATCCTTCTGTTCACCTGATTTAGAATTCCTCACAATCAAATGTAGACCGCATTATCTACCAAGAGAATTCTCTTCGATTATAATCACAGCCGTATATATCCCCCCAAGCAGACACATCGATGGCTCTGAACAAACTTTATTTAACTCTTTGCAAACTGGAAACCATTTATTCGGAGGCTGCATTCATTGTAGCTGGGGATTTTAACAAGGCTAATCTGAAAACAAGACTCCCTAAATTTTATCAGCATATCGATTGCGCAACCAGGGGTGGAAAGACCTTGGATCATTGTTACTCTAACTTCCGCGACGCATATAAGGCCCTGCCCCGCCCCCCTTTCGGAAAAGCTGACCACGACTCCATTTTGTTGATCCCTCCCTACAGACAGAAACTAAAACAAGAGGCTCCCACGCTGAGGTCTGTCCAACGCTGGTCCGACCAAGCTTACTCCACACTCCAAGACTGCTTCCATCACGTGGACTGGGATATGTTTCGTATTGCGTCAGATAACAATATTGACGAATACGCTGATTCGGTGTGCGAGTTCATTAGAATGTGCGTTGAAGATGTCGTTCCCATAGCAACGATTAAAACATTCCCTAACCAGAAACCGTGGATTGATGGCAGCATTCGCGTGAAACTGAAAGCGCGAACCACTGCTTTTAATCAGGGCAAGGTGTCTGGTAACATGACCGAATACAAACAGTGCAGCTATTCCCTCCGCAAGGCTATCAAACAAGCTAAGCGTCAGTACAGAGACAAAGTAGAATCTCAATTCAACGGCTCAGACACAAGAGGCATGTGGCAGGGTCTACAGTCAATCACGGACTACAGGAAGAAATCCAGCCCAGTCACGGACCAGGATGTCTTGCTCCCAGGCAGACTAAATAAGTTTTTTGCCCGCTTTGAGGACAATACAGTGCCACTGACACGGCCTGCAACAAAAACATGCGGTCTCTCCTTCACTGCAGCCGAGGTGAGTAAGACATTTAAACGTGTTAACCCTCGCAAGGCTGCAGGCCCAGACGGCATCCCCAGCCGCGCCCTCAGAGCATGCGCAGACCAGCTGGCCGGTGTGTTTACAGACATATTCAATCAATCCCTATACCAGTCTGCTGTTCCCACATGCTTCAAGAGGGCCACCATTGTTCCTGTTCCCAAGAAAGCTAAGGTAACTAAGCTAAACGACTACCGCCCCGTAGCACTCACTTCCGTCATCATGAAGTGCTTTGAGAGACTAGTCAAGGACCATATCACCTCCACCCTACCTGACACCCTAGACCCACTCCAATTTGCTTACCGCCCAAATAGGTCCACAGACGATGCAATCTCAACCTCACTGCACACTGCCCTAACCCATCTGGACAAGAGGAATACCTATGTGAGAATGCTGTTCATTGACTACAGCTCGGCATTCAACACCATAGTACCCTCCAAGCTCGTCATCAAGCTCGAGACCCTGGGTCTCGACCCCGCCCTGTGCAACTGGGTACTGGACTTCCTGACGGGCCGCCCCCAGATGGTGAGGGTAGGCAACAACATCTCCTCCCCGCTGATCCTCTACACTGGGGCCCCACAAGGGTGCGTTCTGAGCCCTCTCCTGTACTCCCTGTTCACCCACGACTGCGTGGCCACGCACGCCTCCAACTCAATCATCAAGTTTGCGGACGACACAACAGTGGTAGGCTTGATTACCAACAACGACGAGACGGCCTACAGGGAGGAGGTGAGGGCCCTCGGAGTGTGGTGTCAGGAAAATAACCTCACACTCAACGTCAACAAAACTAAGGAGATGATTGTGGACTTCAGGAAACAGCAGAGGGAACACCCCCCTATCCACATCGATGGAACAGTAGTGGAGAGGGTAGCAAGTTTTAAGTTCCTCGGCATACACATCACAGACAAACTGAATTGGTCCACTCACACAGACAGCATTGTGAAGAAGGCGCAGCAGCGCCTCTTCAACCTCAGGGGGCTGAAGAAATTCGGCTTGTCACCAAAAGCACTCACAAACTTCTACAGATGCACAATCGAGAGCATCCTGGCGGACTGTATCACCGCCTGGTACGGCAACTGCTCCGCCCTCAACCGTAAGGCTCTCCAGAGGGTAGTGAGGTCTGCACAACGCATCACCGGGGGCAAACTACCTGCCCTCCAGGACACCTACACCACCCGATGTTACAGGAAGGCCATAAAGATCATCAAGGACATCAACCACCCGAGCCACTGCCTGTTCACCCCGCTATCATCCAGAAGGCGAGGTCAGTACAGGTGCATCAAAGCTGGGACCGAGAGACTGAAAAACAGCTTCTATCTCAAGGCCATCAGACTGTTAAACAGCCACCACTAACATTGAGTGGCTGCTGCCAACACACTGACACTGACTCAACTCCAGCCACTTTAATAATGGGAATTGATGAAATGATGTAAATATATCACTTGCCACTTTAAACAATGCTACCTTATACAATGTTACTTACCCTACATTATTCATCTCATATGCATACGTATATACTGTACTCTATATCATCGACTGTATCCTTATGTAATACATGTATCACTAGCCACTTTAACTATGCCACTTTGTTTACATACTCATCTCATATGTATATACTGTACTCGATACCATCTACTGTATCTTGCCTATGCCGCTCTGTACCATCACTCATTCATATATCCTTATGTACATATTCTTTATCCCCTTACACTGTGTATAAGACAGTAGTTTTGGAATTGTTAGTTAGATTACTTGTTGGTTATTACTGCATTGTCGGAACTAGAAGCACAAGCATTTCGCTACACTCGCATTAACATCTGCTAACCATGTGTATGTGACAAATAAAATTTGATTTGATTTCATTTGACCAGGGAAACACAGGCATATATACACCAGGAAACACAGGGATATATACACCAGGGAAACACAGGGATATATACACCAGGGAAACACTGGGATATATACACCAGGGATATGTACACCAGGGATACATATACCAGGGAAACACAGGGATATATACACCAGGGAAACACAGGGATATATACACCAGGGATAAATACACCAGGGATACATACACCAGGGAACACAGGGATATGTACACCAGGGACACACAGGGATATATACACCAGGGAAACACAGGGATATATACACCAGGGATATATACACCAGGGATATATACACCAGGGATATATACACCAGGGATATATACACCAGGGAAACACAGGGATATATACACTAGGGATACACAGGGATATATACACTAGGGATACATATACCAGAGAAACACAGGGATATATACACCAGGGAAACACAGGGATATATACACCAGGGATATATACACGAGGGAACACAGGAATATATACACCAGGGAAACACAGGGATATATACACCAGGGATACATATACCAGGGAAACACAGGGATATATACACCAGGGATAAATACACCAGGAATATATACACCAGGGAAACACAGGGATATATACACCAGGGATATATACACCAGGGATACATACACCAGGGAACACAGGGATATATACACCAGGGAAACACAGGGATATATACACCAGGGATATATACACCAGGGATACATACACCAGGGAAACACAGGGACATATGCACCAGGAAACACAGGGATATATACACCAGGGAAACACAGGGATACATATACCAGGGAAACACAGGGATATATACACCAGGGATACATACACCAGTGATACACAGGGATATATACACCAGGGAAACACAGGGAAATATACACCAGGGATATAAACGACACCTGTGATATATATACCAGGGAAACACAGGGATAAATACACCAGGGATATATACACCAAGGAAACACAGGGATAAATACACCAGGGAAATAAGCGACACCTGGAGGGGTGGAGACAATCACAAGACAGGTGAAACAGATCAGGGTTTGACATGAATATGGAGAAAAATATACTGCCACTATTTTCACCACCAAAGAATATCAGTGTGATTTTAATATGATTTGACTCTTTTTTCACCTTTATTTAACCAGGTAGGCAAGTTGAGAACAAGTTCTCATTTACAATTGCGACCTGGCCAAGATAAAGCAAAGCAGTTCGACACATACAACGACACAGAGTTACACATGGAGTAAAACAAACATACAGTCAATAATACAGTATCAACAAGTCTATATACGATGTGAGCAAATGAGGTGAGATAAGGGAGGTAAAGGCAAAAAAAGGCCATGGTGGCAAAGTAAATACAATATAGCAAGTAAAACACTGGAATGGTAGTTTTGCAATGGAAGAATGTGCAAAGTAGAAATAAAAATAATGGGGTGCAAAGGAGCAAAATAAATAAATAAATTAAATGCAGTTGGGAAAGAGGTAGTTGTTTGGGCTAAATTATAGGTGGGCTATGTACAGGTGCAGTAATCTGTGAGCTGCTCTGACAGTTGGTGCTTAACGCTAGTGAGGGAGATAAGTGTTTCCAGTTTCAGAGATTTTTGTAGTTCGTTCCAGTCATTGGCAGCAGAGAACTGGAAGGAGAGGCGGCCAAAGAAAGAATTGGTTTTGGGGGTGACTAGAGAGATATACCTGCTGGAGCGTGTGCTACAGGTGGGAGATGCTATGGTGACCAGCGAGCTGAGATAAGGGGGGACTTTACCTAGCAGGGTCTTGTAGATGACATGGAGCCAGTGGGTTTGGCGACGAGTATGAAGCGAGGGCCAGCCAACGAGAGCGTACAGGTCGCAATGGTGGGTAGTATATGGGACTTTGGTAACAAAACGGATTGCACTGTGATAGACTGCATCCAATTTGTTGAGTAGGGTATTGGAGGCTATTTTGTAAATTACATCGCCAAAGTCGAGGATTGGTAGGATGGTCAGTTTCACAAGGGTATGTTTGGCAGCATGAGTGAAGGATGCTTTGTTGCGAAATAGGAAGCCAATTCTAGATTTAACTTTGGATTGGAGATTTTTGATATGGGTCTGGAAGGAGAGTTTACAGTCTAACTAGACACCTAAGTATTTGTAGTTGTCCACGTATTGTAAGTCAGAGCCGTCCAGAGTAGTGATGTTGGACAGGCGGGTAGGTGCAGGTAGCGATCGGTTGAAGAGCATGCATTTAGTTTTACTTGAATTTAAGAGCAATTGGAGGCCATGGAAGGAGAGTTGTATGGCATTGAAGCTTGCCTGGAGGGTTGTTAACACAGTGTCCAAAGAAGGGCCAGAAGTATGCAGAATGGTGTCGTCTGCGTAGAGGTGGATCAGAGACTCACCAGCAGCAAGAGCGACCTCATTGATGTATACAGAGAAGAGAGTCGGTCCAAGAATTGAACCCTGTGGCACACCCATAGAGACTGCCAGAGGTCCGGACAGCAGACCCTCCGATTTGACACGCTGAACTCTATCAGAGAAGTAGTTGGTGAACCAGGCGAGGCAATCATTTGAGAAACCAAGGCTGTCGAGTCTGCCGATGAGGATGTGGTGATTGACAGAGTCGAAAGCCTTGGCCAGATCAATGAACACGGCTGCACAGTAATGTTTCTTATCGATGGCGGTTAAGATATCGTTTAGGACCTTGAGCGTGGCTGAGGTGCACCCATGACCAGCTCTGAAACCAGATTGCATAGCAGAGAAGGTATAGTGAGATTCGAAATGGTCGGTAATATGTTTGTTGACTTGGCTTTCGAAGACCTTAGAAAGGCAGGGTAGGATAGATATAGGTCTGTAGCAGTTTGGGTCAAGAGTGTCCCCCCCCTTTGAAGAGGGGGATGACCGCAGCTGCTTTCTAATCTTTGGGAATCTCAGACGACACAAAATAGAGGTTGAACAGGCTAGTAATAGGGGTGGCAACAATTTCGGCAAATAATTTTAGAAAGAAAGGGTCCAGATTGTCTAGCCCGGCTGATTTGAAGGGGTCCAGATTTTGGAGCTCTTTCAGAACATCAGCTGAACGGATTTGGGAGAAGGAGAAATGGGGAAGGCTTGGGCGAGTTGCTGTTGACCGGGGTAGGAGTAGCCAGGTGGAAAACATGGCCAGCCGTAGAAAAATGCTTATTGAAATTCTCAATTATGGTGGATTTATCAGTGGTGACAGTGTTTCCTATCTTCAGTGCAGTGGGCAGCTGGGAGGAGGTGTTTTTATTCTCCATGGACTTTACAGTGTCCCAGAACCTTTTTGAGTTAGTGTTGCAGGAAGCAAATTTCTGCTTGAAAAAGATAGCCTTGGCTTTTCTAACTGCCTGTGTATAATGGTTTCTAGCTTCCCTGAACAGCTGCATATCACGGGGGCTGTTTGATGCTAATGCAGAACGCCATAGGATGTTTTTGTGTTGGTTAAGGGCAGTCAGGTCTGGGGAGAACCAAGGGCTATATCTGTTCCTGGTTCTAAATTTCTTGAATGGGGCATGTTTATTTAAGATGGTTAGGAAGGCAGTTTTAAAAAATATCCAGGCATCCTCTACTGACGGGATGAGATCAATATCCTTCCAGGATACCCCGGCCAGGTCGATTAGAAAGGCCTGCTCGCTGAAGTGTTTCAGGGAGCGTTTTACAGTGATGAGTGGAGGTCGTTTGACCGCTGACCCATTACAGATGCAGGCAATGAGGCAGTGATCGCTGAGATCTTGGTTGAAGACAGCAGAGGTGTATTTAGAGGGCAAGTTGGTTAGGATGATATCTATGAGGGTGCCCGTGTTTAAAACTTGTTAGGGAGGATGTTCCTCTGGCGGGATCAAATCAGCGGATATTTTAGAGCGCCACCGAAAGTTTTCGATAAAACTCAAACTTTCATTAAAACACACATACAAGGTAGTGAATTAAAGCTACACTCGTTGTGAATCTAGCCACCAAGTCAGATTTGTAAAATGCTTTTCGGCGAAAGCATGAGAAGCTAATATCTGATAGCATACACCCCCCAGAATACCAGACCGTCAACAAAACAACAGATTTTGCGGTAGCCGGCGATACCCAAAACGCAGAAATAAAATATAAAACATTCATTACCTTTGACGAGCTTCTTTCTTGGCACTCCTATATGTCACATAAACATCACAATTGGGTCTTTTTCCGATTAAATCCGTCATTGTATACCCAAAATGTGATTTGCTGAAGACCGGTCTGATCCAGAAAAATGCCCCTTTACAAGACGCAACGTCACTTTTTAAAATTACAAAAGTTGCCTATATACTTTTACAAATCACTTCAAATTACTTTTCTAAACCAACTTTAGGTATTAATAAACGTTAATAATCTATTAAATTGATCACGGGGCGATCTGTATTCGATAGCAGCAAGTCTTGAAATCATCGTCCATGTTTTGACATTCAAAACATCCTGTGGTGAGCCCAAAGAAAGGAAATGCGTCACGCTACCAAACCAAGGATAAAGCAGAATGAAAATGACAGCATTGGCGACATCGTGTGGAAGCTGTAGGCGTTTACAGGGGCTTGACATGTATTTTCTTCAGCCTTAGACAATACATTGACTGGCGGATGGATATTATTTTTGTGTTTTTGGTGACCAGTTTTTCGAAGGATTTTTACTCCTAAACACGTTCTGTTATAGCCACAGACACGATTTAACCAGTTTTAGAGACTTCAGAGTGTTTTCTATACACACACACTTATCATATGCATATACTATATTCCTGGCATGAGTAGCAGGACGCTGAAATGTTGCGCGATTTTTAACAAAAAGCTGCGAAAATTCGCAGCCTCCTTAAGCTTTGGGGAGGTACCTGGTAGGTTCATTGATAATTTGTGTGAGATTGAGGGCATCAAGTTTAGATTGTAGGATGGCTGGGGTGTTAACCATGTTCCAGTTTAGGTCGCCTAGCAGCACGAGCTCTGGAGATAGATGGGGGGCAATCAGTTCACATATGGTGTCCAGAGCACAGCTGGGGGCAGAGGGTGGTCTATAGCAGGCGGCAACGGTGAGAGACTTGTTTTTAGAGAGGTGGATTTTTAAAAGTAGAAGTTCAAATTGTTTGTGTACAGTCCTGGATAGTAGGACAGAACTCTGCAGGCTATCTTTGCAGTAGATTGCAACACCGCCCCCTTTGGCAGTTCTATCTTGTCTGAAAATGTTGTAGTTTGGAATTAAAATTTCAGAATTTTTGGTAGTCTTCCTAAGCCAGGATTCAGACACAGCTAGAACATCCGGGTTGGCAGAGTGTGCTAAAGCAGTGAATAGAACAAACTTAAGGAGGAGGCTTCTAATGTTAACAAGCATGAAACCAAGGCTATTACGGTTACAGAAGTCATCAAAAGAGAGCGCCTGGAGAATAGGAGTGGAGCTAGGCACTGCAGGGCCTGGATTCACCTCTACATCGCCAGAGGAACAGAGGAGGAGTAGAATAAGGGTGCGGCTAAAAGCAATAAGAATTGGTCGTCTAGAACGTCTGGAACAGAGAGTAAAAGGAGGTTTCTGGGGGCGATAAAATAGCATCAAGGTATAAGTACAGACAAAGGTATGGTAGGATGTGAATACAGTGGAGGTAAACCTAGGTATTGAGTGATGAAGAGAGAGATATTGTCTCTAGAAACATCATAGAAACCAGGAGATGTCATTGCATGTGTGGGTGGTGGAACTAATAGGTTGGATAAGGTATAGTGAGCAGGACTAAAGGCTCTACAGTGAAATAAGACAATAAACACTAACCAGAACAGCAATGGACAAGGCATATTGACATTAAGGAGAGGCATGCTTAGTCGAGTGATCAAAAGGGTCCAGTGAGTGGAGAGGTTGGTTGGGGGTCACGGCGATTTAGACAGCTAGCCAGGCCATCGGTAGCAAGCTAGCATAGGATGGAGGTCTGTTGTTAGCCACCTCTTGCGTTCCGTCAGTAGATTAGTGGGGTTCCGTGTGGTAGAGGGGATTAATCCAAATCACACAACAACAACAAAAATAAAAACAATAGATATAGTTATAGAGGCCCAAGAAGAAAACATAACAATAATAAAAAATAATAAAAAAATTGATTGTCTATTTAGATAGCAGCCGATAAGACAGCTAACGGTTAGCGGGCCGCAGATGGGCGTTCAGGTAACGTCGTGACGGAGGAGCCAGCCGGATAACTCCTTCGGGTAGATAACGTCGGCAGTCCAGTTGTGAAGGCCCGGTGGGGCTCTGCGTAGGCAGTAAAACGGGTCCGGATAGGTGACTGCAGCCCAGGAGTGATTGATGGAGCTGGCTAGCTCCGGAATAATTGATGTTTGCTCCGGAATCGACGAAAGCCGACGAAAGCCGAGTCACACGGATAGCAGCTAGCTAGCTGTGAGATCCAGGTATGAATGTCCAGAGTTAGCGGTTGAAATCCAGGGACATGGAGAGAAAAATTGGTCCGGTATGTTCCGTTCCGAGCCGCGCTGCGCTGCGCTGCGCCGTACAAAACTGGCGATTGATTTTCGAGCTAAAGGATAGCTGATGACCATAAACCGTGGTTAGCTGAATACTAACGATTTGCCAGTAAAGAAGCTAACTAGCTTCTGAACTAGCTTCTGAACTAGCTTCTGGCTAGCTTCTGGATTAGCTTCTGGGCTAGCTTCTTGGAGTTTCTGGCTAGCTTCTTGGACGATTTCAGATTTGAGGTAACTAATACTTTTTTATAAATATAAATTGGTGAGGCGGGTTGCAGGAGAGTGTTTTGAAGATGAGTTTATGGATAATTAAAAAATATATATAAAAAGGTATGTGAAAAAAATTGTACATATACGGGACACGACAAGACGAGGACAAAAGACGTCTGAACTGCTATGCCATCTTGGTGATATGTGGTTGTCTCACCTAGATATCTATATATCCATTGATTATCAGGAATGGAATGTTGGTATCCTGTATATTAGACTATGATATGTGGTGCCATCTTGGAATCCAATTGTATTTTTATTCTCATATGAAACATTTGATCTGAATTCCAAATGTTGGAGTATAGAGACACATTTAAAATGTCAGCTTCACTGTCAAAATAGATATGGTGTGGACTGTATACTCAATACAATCTAAATCTGATACCTCACTGTCTAAATAGATATGGTGTGGACTGTATACTCAATACAATCTAAATCTGATTCCTCACTGTCTAAATAGATATGGTGTGGACTGTATACTCAATACAATCTAAATCTGATTCCTCACTGTCTAAATAGATATGGTGTGGACTGTATACTCAATACAATCTAAATCTGATTCCTCACTGTCTAAATAGATATGGTGTGGACTGTATACT